>NW_007255558.1:123415-147231 GCF_000164805.1 Carlito syrichta
CGCTACTCAGAAGGCTGAGGCGGAAGGATTGCCGGAGCCCAGCAGGTCGAGGCTGCGGTGGCCAGGAGCGGCCACTGCACTCCAGTCTGGGTGACAGAGTGAGACTCCAGCTCAAAAAAAAAAAAACCAGAATTTTGTTCAAATCAATTCTCCAGTCTCCTCACGATTCCCCATGCTTCCTTCTCAGAACTTCTAGCATGCTTTATCCTTGCATAGCCAGAGACCAAAGAAGTGTTGACGTTCTTGCAAGCCTGCTCACAGCTGAGTTGTCAGTGATCAGTTTAATTCTAGTGATAAGGAGCATGTGCTTTACTGCCACCACTGTTCTTTCCATCCAAAGAACACAAATCAGCATGTGGTCTCAGCATCATGTTGTCTATCCCAAACCTAGCAATATGGCTTCAAAGTAAGGGAAAAAAAAAAAAGTGGTATTGACCCTCAAAAGGAACTGAGTATTTCCACACTTCCTGATTTGTGTGAAATGTCAGATATTGTAAACTACCTACCTACAATCTGCTCGACACACAGAATCCGGTATACATAGAAACCCTGAAGCAGGTGTTTGTTCAACTAGATCAAATACTAGAAGCATTGCAGCACATTTAAAGCAAAATAGAAGCCCTAGGGCAGTATGGTGATCCCAGCAGATGTAGAGATATCAGGTGTTGAAAGAAGTTCATGCTGTGCTTGCTTCCTAGAATAGTCTTGATTCTGTGTTCCTGGCTGACTTTTTTCACTATTAAATCATAAGCCTAAATATCTCTTCTACAGAAAGCCTTTGTGGTTACTGTCACTTCTCTTAAAGCAATCTAATTTTAGGTGTGTCTTCATTAAGTTGTAGGCTCCATCAGGTCAGGCTATTATATATGTATTGTGTGTGTGTGTGTGTGTGTGAGTGTGTGTGTGTGTGTGTGTGTGTGTGTGTGTGTGTTTTCACTGTTGTTATTATAATTCAGCTCCAAGAAAGAGCCATGCACATTCAAAACTGACAATACATATTTTTACTAAATACTGCAGCCATTAGGGTGATAGTGAGCATTGACTATAACTACCCTTAACTAGCACTTCAAGCACATAGGCTAATTCTAGCTATGACAAGATATATATGATGACTTCAGTGAGTTACGTTATCTATGGAATTTATAGAATTCTAACAAGAGATAAGTTGTTTGTCTTCTTGTAGGAGAAAAAGGTGGACTCAGGGTGGGAAAATACGACCAGCGTATCCCTCTGAAATGCTGACTGAGCTTATTTGACTTACCAGACAAAATAGAATGTATCCTTCAAACGCTTAGAAAAAAAGCCTGAGAACCCATTTTTATTTAGCCTTGTGTTCTGCCCGTTTTTTATAAAACCCCAGCAATAGGGATATTTGAGATTAATACATTCTTATTATTTTACAATCTCTTGAAGGCTTCAACAGACCTTCCTAGAGTATTTATGTGTCAGTATTCAAAACCAGCAAACTTCTACCAGCTGTACTACTTTGACTTTAATGTAACAGAAAAGCTGTTTTGCATGACAAATTACACTGTTGCAACCAATATTATAATTATGGTAGAAAGCAGATACATTAGATTCACATTTAGAAAAAAGCTACAAAAGATTAATTACAGTCTATTAAAATTCTAAGTTTGTCATCATTTAATTTTTTTTCACTTGATGCCAGAATGAAAGGATTCCAATATATTGATGAAATGAATCCAGCATACGCTAATCTACCATGCTAAATCCATTCAAACTTAAGGACCCAAATGTATTATAAGGCATAATTACTTGAGAGTTATAATCTTAAGCAAGACTGAAATACAAATTAACATTGCCAAGGATCATATATAAATAGAGAATACAATCCAGGAGAATCCTTACCAAAAATGCCTTGTTTTTAAATAGTCCCAGATCACAAAATTCACAAAATTGTATAGCTTATATTGCCCACCACATTTTAACATAGTTTCCTCTGAACTAATTTTTAAGACATTGAAAGGCATAGTCATTGTTACGTGTTTAAAATTTTTTGTTTAATATTAGCTTCTATATTGACTGGCAGATGCCACAATAAAGTGTCTTCTGAATTTTCTATCCAGTCATGCATCCAAAGACAATCCAGCAATAATATTTTTAATATAAGTACTTGATGCTGTTTTTAAAATTTTTATTAGACTAATTAATATAATTTAATTGTAAAATTTAAGTCTTCTACAGAGAGCTTTCCAGGTTCCTGTTTTGATATAATTGTATGTAATATCACTTTTACTATAAATTCCAAATAACAAGCCATCAGTCACTTAAACATAATGACAGTACATTTTGGTTGATTGTATCCTAAACTAGAATCTGAGATTTTAGAGCTCCACCATATTTTGTATACAATAGAACAGTGCTTTTTCAAAGGTAATCATGAACGTCTTTCTTGTAAAGACAAGTAGAGCAAATGGAGAGTGAAAAATAGTACTTCACCATCAAGAAAAATATTCTGAACTAAAACCTTTATTTTCAGCTAAATATATCTTATTTGGTCTTTAAATTCCTAGCTTGCTTTCTTTATGCAAACAGAGGATAAGGAGCAAATTAAACCTGCCCTGTCCTTCTCAACTGAATGTACATCCTACCAAAAAAAACAACAACAAAAAAACCCTCTGACACAAGCACTTCATTACCTTTCTTACTTATCTTTAATATCCATACCTTAATTTATCCCGGAGTAATTACAGCTCAATGATCAACTAATTAGTAGTAGTCATTATCATTTTCAAAGGCTGTTTGTAGAGTATGATGTCTGAGTGATTTAATATGCATAGTTTTATGAGCACTCTCTTGCAAATAACATACAAAGCCATAGAATTGATGAAGCAAATGTCATTTCATGATCATGAAAGTCGCCTTTTTTTTTTAACTGGGGCTATCAGTCTGAGGAAAGTTCTATATGATCAAGTCAAGAGAATAAAAAGCAGCTCTAATCTTCAAAAACACATTATCTGTGTTTATGTGTCATTTTCTGGTTTTTCTCATGTCTTCACACTGTATGTGCTTTTTGTTTTCTGAATGTTGGAATTTTGAATTTGTACTTTCATCCTAAGTTAATCAAGAAATTAGGTTATGAAAGACACAATCCTGATTGTTACAAAAATTAGTATAGACCTGACTTTACCAAGCAACTTTAAGTAAAATACGTAATAACTCTGACCCAGCAGTGTTGTCTTAAAATGGGTCAGATAGTTTCTCCTTTGTCTCAGCATGAGTTATTTTAAATTTCAAAGAGAAAATGAGCATCTAGAACATAGTATAAAAGTGCTTTACATACACATATTATTTGGTCCACACTCTGAAATTCAGGCTGATGTTATTATATATTTAAAAATGAATGTGCCATTTACCTATTAGTATGGATTGGTATTAGCTTAGATCCCTGAAGACTCAGCTTGATTTGACACTAAAGTGAACATTTCCAGGGGAGATGTAGAATTAGGTGATAAAGAACAAAAAACCACACTTGCTCTAATTTTGATCCGGAGTTTCAAACTTTTAAAAAATTAGACATAATTTTTTTTAGTAAAGGTGGGTATTAAAAATTCAAACACTGATGTGCCCCAAGTATTTTTGTAATGCAAACCAGACTAGAGCTCTGTGATTAGTCTCTATTCTCACCTGGATGCTAGTCTAAGCTCATTATCACAATAAATACACACACACACACACACACACACACGTCTGCATGTGTGCAGATAGCATTTTAAAACACTAATAAAAAGTACAGAAATTACTGAAGATTTCACAAAAAAAGAACAAAAATTATATCAAATGCCAATATTCTAATTTTTTATTGTTTATATTTTTAATTTTAGTTCAGAGAGTACACATGCATATTTGTTACATACACATTGTGTAATCTTTTGCTCCACAGCTCTCTCCCCTTGCCTATACCACCAATTTTTGTTATCAAAATATTCCTCCACCTTGATTTTCCACTGTGTGGTGATCTTATTCTTTCAGCTTTAGTAGGTGGGATCATTCCTCTCAGATAAATATATATCTGAAATGAACCAAAAACTTTTGAAAATGAAACAACAAATTGATAAAGCTACAGAGTGAGAGATTTCAACACACCTCTTTCATCTTAATAAATCAAAGTCGATAAATAATAAATATGCATGTTTAAAATTTGAATGAAATAATTCAACAAGTTTTCTTGAGTAAATATATAGATTCTGTGCCAAACAATAAAAACTACAATCATTACAAATTTGCATGAGAAAAAAAACTATAGCTCAAATTATTACTAAAAATAACCATATACAAATTGTCTTCACTAACCAGAATGTATTAGAAATACATTTTAGCTATAAAAATGTTACATATATCAAAGCAATATTTTGATTATAAAGAGTAAACTTTACAAATAAATTACAATTAAAATATTGCATACAAAATTATGTAAGTTGGGTATCAAAAGATATTCAAAAGAAAATACACAGCTTTAAACATGCCTATTAGAAAATAAAATATATTCCAAGTACATGAATTAAGATTTCAATTCAAGAGACCAAAAGAAGAGCTTTAAATTAAATACAAATTTAATCTTGAAAAAAGAAATGGAATAGCTAAAGTGTAAATTGATGGCATGAAAAAATTCCCCTTAACTTAAAATTAATCACTAAATCAAAAAAAGTCTATATTATTGTGGTAAAAAATACATATACAAAATTTATATCTTAATTATTTTTAAGTACATGGATCAGTAATGGTAAGTATGCTTACCTTGTGATATGGGTCTTCAGAATTTTTTGATCTTGTAAAACTGAAACTCTATACCAATTAAACAACTTAAAATTAAACAATTAAAATTTCATTTCTCTAATGATTAGTGATGCTGAGCATCTTTCAATAATATTGTTTGGTAATTTTAATTGTAATTTTTGGAAAAATGTCTATTCAAGTTCCTTGCCCATTTTTTAATTGAGTTACTTGACTTTTTGTCATTGAGTTGTCCTTTGTATATTTTAGATATCACTCTTCTTAGATTTATGATTTGTCCATAGGTTGCTTTTCCACTGTTTACTGTGTTCTTTGATGAAAAACAAAACAAAACAAAAAAAACACCATTAATTTAGTGTAGTTCTATTTGCCTATTTTTGCTTTGGTTGCCTGTGTCATTTTTAAGAAATCATCACCAAATCCAATGTCATAAAAAATGTTCTTCTGTGTTTTTTAAAAAATGTTTAGTTTTAAACTTATATTTTTGTATATGGTGTAAGATAAAATGTCATCTTCATTCTTTAGTGTGCAGATACCCAGTTTTCTCTGCATCATTTGTTGAAAAGACTATCTTTTCCCTTCCTGATGAATCAAGGCACCCTTAATGAAAATTGTTTGACCATAAATGTAAAGATGTATTTCCATGATCTCTGTTATATTCCATGGGTCTATATGTCCATCTTTTTGGCTATACCACGCTGTTCTAATTATTTCAGCTTTGTAGTAAGATTTCTTTTTCTTGATTCTTTTTATTTATTTATTTATTTATTTATTTTAAATATATGGGGTACAATTCGGGGTTAGGTATACAAATTGCCATTGTATAGGTAAAGTTGGGGCTTCACTTTGGTCCCCACTTCACCAGGTCTGAGATCAGGTATCCTTATTGATGGTTTGAGATCAGGTACCCTCCTCCTCTGGCAGTTTTCCACTGCTGCCAATCCCTTTCTTATAGTTTTATGATAATTGTTCAGTGTTCACTTATGAGGGAGACCATGTGGTACTCAGTTCTTTGTTTCTGGGATAGATCACTCAGTATTATAGACTCTAAGTTCATCCAAGTTGCTGCAAAGTTCATAATTTTGTCTTTCTTTATGGCTGCATATTATTCCATCATGTATATGTACCACATTTTTTAAATCCAGTCCTCTTGGATGGGCAGCACAGTTGGGTCCATATTTTCCCTATTGTGAATAATGCAGCAATAAATATGCATGTGCAGGTATCTTTTTCATAGAGTGATTTGAGTTCATATGGGTATATTCCCAAGGGGAATTGCGGGATCATATGGAAGGTTAATGTTTAGAACTTTTAGGAATCGCCAAACTTTTCACAGATGTTGTACTAGTTTACACTCCCACCAACAGTGTAGAAATATTTCCTGTTACCTGCATTCTCTCCAGCGTCTGTTGTTTTTAGAGATATTGTTGATGATCATCCTGACTAGAGTTAAGTGGTATCTCAGTGTGGTTTTAATTTGCATTTCTTTGATGATTAGTGAGGCTGAGCATTTTTTCATGTATCTGTTGGCTACTCATATGTCTTCTTTTGAGAAGTGTCTATTCATATCTTTTGCCCACTTTGTAATGGGGCTGTTTGTTTTTTCTTTTCAGCACATTTGAGTTCCTTGCAGATCCAGGATGTTAGGCCTTTGTCAGATATACAGTTGGTAAATATTTTTTCCCATGCTGTGGGTTGTCTCCCTATTCTCTTGATGGTTCTTTTGTTTTGCAGAAGCTTTTTTTTCAGTTTGATGAGGTCTCATTTGTCTATCTTATGTCTTAAAGCATGGACATTTGCAGTTTTGATCAGGAAATGGTTACCAGCTCCAAGTTCCATAAGGGTATATCTTGTATTTTTTAAGGTTCTTATAGTGTGAGGTTTTACATTTAGGTCTTTGATCCATTTAGAGTTGATTTTTGTGTATGGTGATAGGTAGGGGTCTTGTTTTAATCTTCTGCATGTGGTCAGTCAGCCAGTTTTCCCAGCACCATTTACTGAATAAGTTTACCTCTCCCCAATGTTTGATAGAGGAAGCTTTGTCAAAGATGAGTTGGTTGAGAAATTAAGGTTTTGCTTCCAAAATCTCTATCCTATTCCATGAGTTTATTTGCCTGTTCTTGTACCAATACCAGGCTATTTTGGTTATTGTAGTCTTATAATAAAGTTTAAAGTCTGGAAGTGTGATACATCCTACTGGTGCTTTTGCTGAGGATTGTTTTGGCTATCATGATCATTTATGTTTCCATATGAATTTTTGTATTGTTGTTTCCAGGTCTGAGAAGAATAATGCTACTAATTTAATGGGTATTGTGTTAAATCTGTAGATATCCTTTGGTAGGATGGACATGTTAGGAATGTTGATTCTTCTAATCCATGAGCATGGAATATTTTTCCATTTGTCCATGTCATCTTTGATTTCTTTGAGCAGTGTTTTGTAGTTTTCCCTGTAAAATTCTTTCACTTCTCTGGTTAGGAAGATGCTAAGGCATTTCTTTTTTATTTTTTATAGATATTGCGAATAGGATTGTGCTTTTTATTTCAGTTTCTGTTCTTTTGTTGGTGGTGTATAGGAATGTGACATCTTTTGCATGTGTATTTTACCACACTTCTTTATCAGGGCATGGAGATTTTTGACAGATTCTCTTGGGTTTTCAAGGTATAAAATGATGTTGTCTGCAAGGAGGGATAATTTAACTTCCTCTTTTCCTACTTGAATACCCCTGATTTGCTTCTCTTGTCTGATTGCTCTAGCTAGGACTTTCAATGCTATGCTGAACAGGAGGGTTAAGAGTGGACAGCCTTGTCTTGTTCTGCTTGTCAGGGAAAATGGTTCCAATTTTTGTCTGTTTAGGAATATGTTGGCTCTGTTTTATCATAAATGGCTCTTTCTATTTCAAAGTATGTTCCATTTATGCCTAGGTGTTCAAGGGTCTTTATCAAGAGGGGATGTTGGATTTTATTGTTTTTTTCCACATCTAATGATATAATCACGTGGTCCTACGTTTTTTGTTTTGTTTTGTTTTGTTTTTGAGTTGGAGTCTCACTCTGTCACCCAGACTGGAGTGCAGTGGCCGCTCCCGGCCACCGCAGCCTTGACCTGCTGGGCTCCGGCGATCCTTCCGCCTCAGTCTTCCAAGTAGCCGGAATTACAGGCATGTGCTACCATGCCCGGCTGATTTTTTGATTTATTGTAGAGATGAGGTCTCACTGCCCAGGCGGGTCTCGAACCCGCGGGCTCAGGCAATCCACTCACCTCAGCTTCCCAAAGGCACAGGATTACAGGCTGAACCACCGAGCCTGGCTGGTCCTACTTTTTACTTGTTGATGTATTTATACATTTATGGTCTTGCAGATGTTGATCCAGCCCTGCATCCCAGAGATGAAGCCTACTTGGTCATGGCGGATTATTTTTGAGATGTTGTTGGATCTGGTTTGCTTGCATCTTGTTACAAATTTTTATATCTGTGTTCATCAAGGATATTGGCCTATAGTACTCTTTCTTTGTTGGATCTTTACCTGGTTAGGCTATAAATGTGATGTTAGCTTCATAAAATGATTTGAGAACAGTTCCATCTTTCTTAATTGCCTGAAATACTTTCTATAGGATTGGAACCAGCTCCTCTTTGTATGTTTTGTAGAATTCTGGAAAGCCATATTGTCCAGTCTTTTTTTTTTCTTTTTTCTTTTGTAATTAGTGTTCTTATGATGAAGTCAATTTCCTGGGTTGTTATTGGGTTATTTAGTGTCTCAATTTCTTCTCGTTTCAACCTTGGGAGGTTTTGTGATGTCAATAATCTTCCATTTCAGTTAGGCTTTCTAAATTGTTTTCATACAAGTGTACATAGTAATCTCTGATCATCTTTTGTATTCCTTCAGGGTCAGTAGTGAGTTGATCTTTTGCATTTCTGATTGTGCTTATTTGGACTTTTTCTATCTTTTTCTTGGTCAGTCAGTCTAGGGGTCTATCAATCTTCCTTATCCTTTCAAACAACCAGCTTTTTGTTTCATTAATTTTTTGGATTATGTTTTTCTTCTATATCCTGTATTTGGACTTTTATTTTGGTGATCTGGAGTCTTCTGCTGAAGTTAGGGTTTTGGTGGTCTTGCTTTTTCAGATTCCTTAGGTGACTTATTAGGCTGTTAACTTGTGATCTTTCTGTTTTCTTCATGTGTGTTCATAGAAATATGAATTCTCCTCTCAGTATTGCTTTCTTGACATCCCTGAGATTTTGGTAAGATGTTTCCTTATTTCCATTTTTTTCCAGAAATCTTTATATTTCTGTTTTGAATTCCATGTTGACCCAGGAGTTGTTCAGGATCATGGTTTTTAGTGGCCAGGTCTTTGTGGGTTTTGGGGGGAACTTTGTTTTTTTTTTATTTTTATTCCACTGTCATCTGAGAAAGTGTATGACAGTATTTAAATCTTTAAAAATTTGTTTATGCTTGATTTATGCCCAAGGAAGTGGTTGATCTTAGAGTACATTACATGTGGTGATGAGTAGCATATATATTCCCTGGTTGTTGGGTGGAGTGTTCTGTAGGCATTAATTAAGTCCATTTGGTCAAGCATCAAGTTGAGGTTATGAATCTCCTTGCTGACTTTTTTGCCGTGATGATCTGTCTAGAGTTGTTAGTGTGGTATTTAAGTCCCCAGTAATGATAGTGTTAGAGTCAATTTTTTAAATATTTTACCTAGAAGCTGCTTTATAAAAGTTGGTGCTCCTATGTTGGGTGCATATATATTCAGGATAGATATTTCTTATCCGATGGATTGAACATTTTATCATTATGTAGTGACCTTCTGTATCTTTTTAAATTTTTGATAGCTTAAAGGATATTTTATCTGATATTAAGATTGCAACGCCTGCTTTCTTTTGTGTTCCATTTGCCTGAAAATTTGTTTCCTATCCTCTTACTTTGAGTATGTGTCCCTTCTGGTAAGATGAGTCTTCTGGAGACAGCATATAGCTGCATCATGATTTTTTTTTAAATTGGCGTCTCACTCCATTGCCCAGACTGGAAGGCAGTGGTACACTCACAGCCACCCCAACATTGACCTGCTGGACTCAGGCAATCCTTGTGCCTCAGCTTTCCAAGTAGCCAGAACTACAGGTGTATGCTACCACACCTGGCTAATTTTTTTTTTTAATTTATTGTAGAGACAAGGTATCACCAAGGTACCCAGGCTGTTCTTGAACCCATGGACTCAGGCAATCCTCTCACCTCGGTCTCCCAAATTTGTATAGTGACATTTTTATCCAGTTTGCCATTCTATGTCTTTTCAGTGATGCATTTAGTCCATTCACATTCAAGCTAATTATCAAGATGTGAGAGTTTATCCCTGTTATGAGGATCTTGTAGAGTTTATTGTTTGTTTGTTTGTTTGTTTGTTGGCTTTCTTTTGATTTTGGGGTTGATTATGTGTGATTTCAAGCTTTTTCAGAATTTCATTCTTGGGAAAGGTACATTTTTTTTTTATTCCTTCTGTGTTTAATACTTAAGTGTTTTTTGTAGAACTTGCCTGGAGATGGTGTGAACTCTTAGGGATTGAATGTCTGGGAAGGATTTTAATTCTCTATCACTGATAAGGCTTAGCTTAGTTGGGTAGGAAATTCTTGGTTGAATTTTTTATTTTTGAGAACTTTGAAAATTGGACTCCAGTCTCTTCTAGCCTGTAGTGTTTCTGTAGCTACATCTACTGCTATTCTAATTGGTATTTCCTGGTAGGTGGTCTGACTTTTCTTTCTTGCTGCCTTTAGGATTTTTTACTTTTATTCCTTATTTGTGTAAGTGAATTACTATGTGTCTAGGAGTTGGTGTTCTCATTGTTGTTTTGCAGGGATTCTCTGAATCTCTTTTGCTTGAATGGTCATATCTCTGAAGAGATAAGGGAAGTTTTCTTGGATAATTTCATGAAATTTTTGTTCCAGTGTAGTCTCTGTCTCTCTATCTGCCTCAGGAATTCCAAATAATCTTAGGTTCAGCCACTTGATATAATCGCACATCCCTTTAAGGCTTTGTTCTGAGTTTTTCAGCTTTTTTTCTATGCTTTTTACAGTTTGGATTAGTTCCATATTTGTCCTCAATCTCTGAGATTCTTTCTTCTGCTTGGTTAATTCTGCTTTCCATGCTGATCAGTTTGCTATTTATTTTATTCACTGTATTCTTTATTGCTGTCATCTCAGTTATCAACTCCTTCATTCTTTCCTCTTGTCTCTCCATATTTCTATTTATTCTCTCTATCACTATCTTGATGTCTGGGTTTGTGGTTTGAGACCAATTTTTCTGGGGGCCCTTCATTGTCTCAGTTCCTAAGTCTGTATTCTCAGTTGCTGTCTTCCCAGGGAAGTGGTTTGGACCCATATTCTTCCATTGATTCTTCTTTATTTGTGAAGGTGTTCCTCCCCCTTTTTCCTCCCTTCTTTAATTCTGTTGTTCAGTGATACGAAGGATATCTTTCACTTCTGTTTGCTTGACCTCCTAGTCTTCCTTATGCAGATCCTCTGGATTTGCTCAATTTTGAGGCTGGACTGGGGTTGGGGGACTGAGCTTTTTGCAGTTTTGTGATTGAAGGGAGGAGCTGTGTTTCAGAAGGTGTGTGCAGATCACAGTATCTGCTGACAGGTGTGTGGGCCCCCTAGAACCCACTTCCCACCCATTTTACAATCTGTCCATGTGGTACAGATGTATTTTTGCTCCCTGAAAGTAAAACTAAATAACTTAAAGGAAAAGAATAGAAAAAGGGAGGAGAGAGATGAAAGGAAGGTGAAAAGAAAGAAGAAGAAGAGGGAAAACAGGCAGGTTCACCAACTGGTGAATAAACAAACAAACAAACACAAAAAAGACATGCAAACAATCATACAAACAAACAAAAAAACCTATTGATGTACTCACCTTCAAAAATACTCATACACAAACAGAAAATGTAAAAAATAGCAATAAAATAACAAAAACAAAGCAAGTACAAAAACAAAAAGAAAAAAAAAAGCAGAACTCCCTCAATGGCCATTTCTGGAACTTCCGATTCCTCTCCTAAGCACTACTGCCACTTTTCACTGCTGCCACATTAGGGAGCTCCAGTTCTAGTCTCCAGCCCATCCCCTCCACTCTCAGCATGGACCATTCAGGTTGCTCTCAGTGTGGGTCAAATGCCTGCAGACTGCTGTGGGAGGAGGGTGAATCCAATCTGGGCTCACCTGACCTTGACTCATCTTCTGCTGCTGCTGCCACCAAGTCTTCCACTCAGATCAGACATATCTGTGCCTGTTCCAGATTGGGTCAGGGAGAGAGGCATGTCTGTCCTTCTGAATTTGATGGTCGATCCCAGAGGTGTGTGGAGATAGCCTCTGGGTCTCAGGATGGAAACTGGACAGAGATGGGCAGGGCAACATAGGTCTCTGACCATCCTAGGACAGAGAAAATGGCAGCTGTCAGTACCTTCTCACTGGTGATGGGTCTCAGTTCCAGGTTTCCTCTCTGCACCTTCTCTATAGATCATGCGGCTAGCACCCAACCTGCTGCTACAGGTGGTGGCATGGGCCAGATGCCAAGTGTTGAGAAGCAGTTGATATCTGCTGTCTCCTCCCAAAAGACCCCCAAGAATGGCAATGATCCTACAGACTGGAGACTCTGATCTCAAGGCAGTCGTGGGATGTAGTCACTGCCAGAGGAGAGCCCCTGGTGCTTGAATCCAAATCTCCCCTCAGATGGACTTTCACTCACCCACCAGCTCACACCCACTCACACAGACAGTCTTTATGGACACTTGCTTTTACAGAGATTCTCACCCTTCCACCTGTTCCACCGTCATCTTGCCTGGCTCCTGTAGTAAGAGTTCAAATCAGAAAGTAGGAGACTTCCAACTTCATTCTTCTTTTTCTTTTTCTTTCTTTCTTTTTTTTTTGAGTTGGAATCTCACTCTGTCACCCAGACTGGAGTGCAGTGGCAAGCTCCCGGCCACCGCAGTCTTGACCTGCTGGACTCTGGCGATCCTTCTGCCTCAACCTTCCAAGTAGCTAGAACTACAGGCGTACACTATAACACCTGGCTAATTTTTTTATTTATTGTAGAGACGAGGTCTCACCAAGTTGCCTGGGCAGGTCTTGAACACATGGGCTCAGGCAATCCACTCATCTTGTCCTCCCAAAGTGCTGGGGTTACAGACTGAGCCACCAAGCCAGACCCATTCTTCTTTTTCAAAAATATTTTCTCTAATTAGGATCCCTTGAGATTCCATATGACTTTTTTCTTCTATTTCTGAAATAACAACAACAAAAAACATGCCATGGGTTTGTTTGAGATTACAATAACTATGTAGATCACCTTGGGTATTATTAACATCTTAACGATATCCATTCTCCAAATTCATGAATATGAGCTAATTTTCCATTTATATATGTCTTGTCCATTTATTTTAGCAATATCTTGTAGTTTTCATTGTACAAGTCTCTCATCATACAAGCGGTGTCTTAATTCCTAAGTATTTGGGGAAGATGGCGGCCAAGCCAATTGGACTATGCACGTGCCTGTGTCAGTGAGTGAGTGTATGGAAAATTTTGTGTACATGCTGGTGAGCGAGTGGGCATGAGTGACTGACTGAGTGAGGACTAGGGAGCTAGTGGCCAGGGCTCTCCAGGTGCAGCAGCTGGTGTCACAGCAGCTGGGCTTGGACCTTAGTGATTCCTGGGACGCAGAAGCCAAGCATCATTTTCTTGTTCTTTTTTTTCTTTTTTTAAATCAACAAACCCTTCCTGGGAAGAAAATGCTGGGAGAGACTGTCTAAGTGGGGCTCAGGAGAGGGTGGCCAGGTCCCAGGTGCAACAGTTGGTGCTGCAGCTTCTCTGCTTCATTGCTGGCTCTTCCCAGGTCGCTGAAGCAGAGTGACATTGTTTTTTTTTAAATGGACAGAAGTTTTTCTTTGAAAATGTGTTGACGAAAAACTATCACTAAAGTATCTCCCTCATCATTGAAGCAGGAGAGAGACTGCTAGTTCCTGGCTTTGCTTCACCACTTCGGTACCTGGCAGCACTCTGGCAGGGGCTGCAGAGGGAGTACAGAGGCAAGTTCTCACAGAAGAGGACAAGAGAGGTACCCCACCACCATCTTGAAGGCAGGGTAGGAAATTGTTCCAACTTGCTCACCACTGAGCAACAGACTCGATGTCTGTGACTGGTGGATCAACTACTCAGGGACTGATCGTGGCCCAGAGGGAATATCATGAAAGCACAAATTTCAGAGGGACCTAATGAGTGCTGAGTTCCAGGAGCTCCAACCCCTATCCTGATCCAGGCATGGGACAAAGGGTGCAGCCAGAAAAGGATGAGGAAGAACTCCAAAGAGTTCAGTGGTGAATCGGGGCTGACTCAAACTCCCTCCTCCCCAGCAATCATCTGAATGTCAGACCCAAACAGCTGGGCCACGAATGAGGAGGACAAACTCAGGCAGAGCCTGAACATCAGTCATAAAGGAGAAATCCATTCCAGGATAAGCCTGGCTGGGGCACCTTCTGTAAGAGTACATACCTGGGGAAGAGACATACCTGTATTTCCCCATGGGAGGAGATCTCCATGACCATACGAGAGTGGGAAGGGAGAACTGCAGCCCCACACACCTCCATTGCCCCTCCTTCTTCCCTGCCTCTTTCCCTGAGGAGAGAGTGAAAGAGGTGGCCCTGCAGGAGAGACCTGATTAGAGGAATAATTACAGAGCCTGCAAACAAGAGGGCAGGGTTATTTTGTCTTGTTTGTTTTTTTAATTTTCAATTATTTTTTAATTTTTTAAAATTTTTTGACTGTTTGTTAGTTCATCTATTATTTTTTTTTTTTTACCTTTGTGCATGAATATATTTGTGAGGGTTTGTCCTATATCCCCCCTATTTTTTTTCTTTTATTTTTCTGTTTCTTTCTTCTTTTATTTGTTGTTTTCTGTTTATGTGTGTATGAAATGATTGAGTGTTCATCTTTCAATTTTGTGACTGTTGTTGGTTTTTGCTCTTTTGTTCTTCTGGAGTTTTTTTTATATTCGTTTTTTGTATTTTAAAGTGTGTGTCAATATACATGTGTGAGGGTTTGATCAGAATCCTTTTTTTTTATTTTCCTCCAGTATCTCTGTTTTTCTTCTCTATTCATTTTGTGCTAGGCATGTGTGTGTGTGTTTAGTTTTCTTGTTTTTTGTTGTTGTTGTTGATTGTTTTCTTATGCTTTGTTGTTATTCCAGTTTGTTTTGGGGTGTGTGTGTATGTGTTCAATTGCTTTTGCATTGGTTCCTGCTTTGCATTGTCATATAGAGTGGTGGTGGGGAGTGGGTCTCAGGAAACACATACCACAATAAGTGAACATTTTAATGTGAAAGTAGTTTCTGATTCCTAGCACCCCATCCCCTACTTTATTCAAACTTCAAAAACTACAAGATACAGCAAAGCTTTCCATCCACCATCCTATTTCAAAATAGAACAAATCCAGAGCCTGGATCAGGGAAAAATAGAGGACTGAGCAAACATTAGAAGGGAAAATCTCTCCTGCTGACACTGAATAACAAAACTGTGGAGAAAAACAAGAGATCTGTCACAAATGAGGAAAAATCAAAGGAAAGCCTCAGGCAATTCCAAGTGTACCAAAGACAAAGCTCCTGAAAAATCAGAACTTAGTGCCCAAACAATGGAAGTCACCAACAACTGGCCCCTGAATATGACCGGGATTAGGGAATGGATGGAAAGAGTGAATAAGACTCAAGCAAGACATGATGCAACACTGAAAGAACTTGTAACAGAGATTTTGGCAATACAAATTTCATCTAGGAAATAAATAACAAGACAAGCAAGGAGAGCAGAATTAATCTAGCCGAAGAAAGAATCTCAGAACTTGAAGACCAGAACATGAAATTAACCCAGCCTATAAAAAAAAAATAGAAAAAAGTATCAGAAAGAAAGAACAAAGCCTACAAGAGATGTGTGATTATATCAAGAAATCGAACCTATACCTGATTGGTATCCCAGAAGAAGACAGGGAAATGGAGAACAACTTGGAGCAAGTATTCCAGGAGGCAATCCAAGAAAACTTTTCTCATATCACCAAAGATGTGACCAGCCCAGCACAAGAGATACAGGGAACCCCCACAAGACATCAAATGAGAAGACCAATCCCTAGACACATAGTAATTTGCCTACACAAAGTATGCACAAAAGAAAAAATCCTAAAGGCAGCAAGAGAGAAAGGTCAGACTACCTACAGAAGAAAACCAATTAGAATAGCAGCAGACACATCGGCAGAAACACTACAACAAGAAGGAACTGGAGCCCTATATTCAAAGTCCACAGAGATAAACAATTTCAACCAAGAATTTCCTATCCAGTCAAGCTTAGCTTCATCAGTGATGGAGAATTAAAATCCTTCCCAGACAGCCAATCCCCAAGAGATTATGCAGCTTCCAGACCACCTCTATAGAAGATACTTAAAAAGGTGTTAAGCACAGAAGAAAGAAGGAAAAAATGACCTCACAGTTCCCAAGAGAACAGCAGAGCACAGAATCAACAGAGAATACAACACAACAAGAGACTTGAAAGCACACACAAACATTAACCCAAAAGCCAAAAGAAAGCAAGCAAAGAAAAAAACTTTATAAGAACCTCATGACAGGGAGAAACAATTACATTTCAATTATCAGCCTGAATGTGAATGAACTTAAAGTGAACTAGCTAGTGAATCATGTAAAATATTGCAATAGCTTCCTTGTCATAAATAACTCCATTTTGTTAAAATCCTCCATCTTAGCTTTCTGCCTGACATAAAAATACCCCCTCCCAGTGTGTACATGTGATTGTTGTAATGTTCCCATGACCACAGACCCACAGCCTTTGTTCCCCTGAGCTGTTCACATTTGACCATTCTTGTTGACCATTTGAAAACTCCCTAGCCAAAAGTTCCATGTATAATTGTATGCCTCATTAACTGAAATCCAAGAGATTCTTCCTTCTGTTTTTAGTTCCTTGTAGCCTCACCCCCCACTATGTAACCCACTTGCAGATTTTGCCTTTTAATCTTCTTGCTGATTCCACTCAGTGTCGAGAGCTTTCTTGGCATGAACCTACTCTTGACTGCGTGCTATTAAAGGACTCAAAATTCAAACTCAGTGTGCTGGCAATTCTCCTTTCTCACAGTCCGGCTATTACATTTGGAGGCCCCAGCAAGAAGTCATCAACCTTGAAAGGTGGCCTCACTGCAGCTCTCCCCTGCTCAATGGAGAAGTTGCAGGGGAGGTGCCCCCTGAATCTTTCCAGGGCCCCATAACCTCTCATCTTGCTCAGAGGGAGAAAGAATGACTGCTGATTTTCTTCCACCTAAAATTCCTGAGTCTGTCTGCATTCTCCTAGGAGGTAAGAATTTGTTCTGTTAGCTGGGCTCAGTGGCTCAGTCTGTAATCTCGTGCCTTTGGGAGGCTGAGGTGAGTGGATTGCCTGAGCCTGCAGGTTTGAGACCCACCTGGGCAACTTGGCAAGACCTCATCTCTACAATAAATCAAAAAACTTAGCCGGGCATAGTAGCGCATGCTTGTAGTTCCAACTACTTGGAAGGCTGAGGTGGAAGAATTGCTGGAGCCCGGGAGCAGCCACTGCACTCCAGTCTGAGAGACAGAGTGAGACTCCAACTCAAAAAAAAAAAAAAAAAAAGAATTTGTTCTGTTAACCAGTAAGAATCTGTTTTGTTCTGTTTGTGGCTACAGTTCTGTTTAAAGGAGTCACAGCCTGACAAGGTCACCCTTTGAACACTAATCATTAGACCAAGACGTTACTGAATAGAGTCTTCTAGTTTTCTGCCCTGAGGTTGTTCCAGGGATTCATAACTCTTCTGACTTGATCCAGACACACCCTGTCTGTCATTATGTTTTAACTGTGTATTTTAGCTGTTTGCGTGTTATTTGCTCATTGTTCATTATAGATTCACAGAATTCATGACCTGTCCGTCCTCTGAACTGTATATTGAAAAATTTATCTGTTATATTTGCTGAGGACTACAATGTCCACCTTTCAAAAGGCTCTGGACCCTCTGTAAAATATTACCTTGCATTTAATGTTGGTTAACCCTCTACAAGGTCTTTGAATGTTCATGTTACATGTTACTAAGTCTGTTTGGAAGGTCATAAAATAGATTGAACCCTTTATAAAATAGATTGCCCTTCATTTACTGTTGGTTTACCCTCTACAGGGTCTTTGAGTGTTCATGTTACTGAGTCTGTTTGGAAGGACATCACAGGGACTCCAAGTCACCTGGATCAGTTTCCTTATATCAACCAATGGTTAAATTTAGTCCACCCCCCCATGAGAACATAAAAATATGTTCTCTTAAAACTTAGGACCCTTCTCATAAACCACACTAATACAGAGATAGAGTTTCTAACTTGAAAACAACAGGGTGCTATATACCAAGGCCTCTGGCTAACTCTTCAAGGAAAACTTGTTCTACCTGTTTCTCAAGAGAATAAAATCTTGCCAAAATTCAAACCATAGGTTTTAACCTCCCTGATAAAATCAATCATGCTCACTCATCATCCCACCTGGGATGATTGCCAGCAGCAATTTTTAATCCTATATACTTCAGAAAAGCCAGAGCACATTAGAACTAAGGCTAAAAAGTCTGTCCTGGACTCAGCAACTGGGAAAAAAGTTAGAAAATGTCAGCAGAGGTTTTTCTCTCCTCTTGCCCAGATTGGGACCCCAACACTTCAGCAAGGTCTAGAACATTAAATCTTATCACCAAACTCTATTAGCTGGTTTAAAGGGAGTAGCCCAAAAACCCGTTAGTCTTTCCAAAACTGCCGAGATTATTCAGGGTCCCAAGCAGTCACCAAGGGCGTTTCTTGAACATCTTCAGGAGGCATTCCATACCTATACCCTATTTGACCCCTTGGCACCCAAGAGTGCTCAGGCTATCAATTTGACTTTTGTGTCTCAGGCAGCTCCTGATAGCCAGAGAAAGTTACAGAGGCTTGAAGATTTCACAGGAATAAATATTTCTCAACTGCTCAAGTTAGCTCAGAAGGTTTTTAATAGCCAAAATGCTGAGAAACAGAAACAGGAAGACAAGAAAATGGACAGAGCAACAAAATGGCAAACAAAAGTATTAGCTGCTGCTATTCAGCCCTCCAAACCTGAATTCAGGCCAACACATAAAACAAAAAGAGAAACTAAAAAGGAACAAAAGGAAACTGGATGCATCCAGCTAGCCAAGAATCAATGTGCATATTGTAAAGAACTGGGTCACTGGGTAAAAAAAAAATTTCCTTGCCACCCAAAGTCAGTTCTGGTCCTGTCCTCTATTGGTAAAACTAAAAATGACTCAGACTAAGAAGGCCAGGACTCTTTTTCATTCAACCCCCAAGAGCCCATGGTAACCACTGCTATTGGAGGTCACCCAGTTCAACTCTTAATGGACACTAGGACAGGTCCATCAGGACCCATATCCAAGAAAGAAATTTCTACTCAAGGGGCAACAGGGGCAATAGCAAACTGCAAGTTCATCTCCAGTCGGACGAGTGATCTAGGTCAGAAATGGGTCACCCACTCATTTCTACTAGCCCTGACCACCCATATCCTCTCATGGGCCGAGTTTTTCTCCAGAAACTAAGAGCAACTATTATGTTCTTGCCAGATGAAACTAAAATGTATATTCCTACTGACACTGCTTATCAAATGCTAGTAACTGTTCCACGGTCTAAAGAATACCTCTTGGTTTCTTCTGATTCTCCCACTAAAAATGTCTCAACAGATTTGCTTTTGCAGTTACAGCAGGAGTTTCCTTCAGTCTGCATGGAGACCAACCCACCAGGATTGGCAAAGCATCACCCTCCAGTCATGCCAACCTATTTTTGCTTTTGAATGAAGAAATCCTGACTCAGGGAACACCAACCAGCTAACTTGGACCCAGTTATCACAGGGTTTCAAGAACTCCCCAACCCTTTTCAAGGAAGCTTTGCAACAAGATTTGTCATGGTTCCATGACTTACACCCTGAATGTACTATACTCCAGGATGTAGACAATCTTTTGCTTGTGGCTGCAGACTTGGATACTTGTTTAAAAGGTACTAAGGCTCTGTTATATTTCCTTCAAGAATTGGGCTACCGTGTGTCAGTGTAAAAGGCACAGCTCTGTTCAACCGAAGTTTCCTACCTGAGATACCAGCTAAAAAAGGCTAAATGAACCCTGACCTCGACCCAGAAAGAAGCCATTCTTTAAATTCCCATGACAACCACAAAGAAACAGATACAGGGATTCTTGGGGGCAGCAGAGTATTGCCGGCTGTGGATCCCAGGATTTGCTGAAATTGTCAAGTCCTTGTACACAGACACTGCAGGAAATCAGTCCCTAAAATGGACTGCTACTAAGAAACAAGCATTGCAGCAGTTAAAAAAATGACTTTAACCTAAGCTCCTGCTCTAGCCCTCCCAGATGTTACCAAGTCTTTCCACTTGTTCATTCACAAACAACAAGGAATTGCAAAAGGGGTCTTCACTCAAACCTTAGGACCCTGAAGAAGACCAATGGCTTACTTTCAAAAAGACTGGACCCAACGGCTTCTGGCTGGCCCTCTTGTCTCCAGGCTATTGCAGCCACAGCCATACTAGTTAAGAAAGCAGGTAAATTTACTTTCAGCCAGAACCTGGCTTTAACTGTTCCCTGTGCTGCTAAACCTCTGCTCCAAGGAGCCTCTGGTCCCTGGATGTCAAACATTCACATCACCCAGTATCAAAGCCTCTTACTTGACCAACCTAGACTTTCTCTTCTGCTCAATGACTCAATCCGGTCACCCAATAATAATCCAGAAATTCCAGTTCATGACTAAAGATATGTTGGACATCTCCCAGGTTAGCCAACCAGATCTTCGGGATGCTCCCTTAAGTCAAACTGATGCTGTCTTGTTCACAGATGGCAGCAGTCTGGTAATAGAGGAAGTCCACAAGACTGGTGCAGCTGTAACTATGGCTCATGATGTAATCTGGTCACAGGCATTGTCTCAAGACACCTCAGCTCAAAAAGCTGAGTTAATTGCTTTAACTCAGGCCCTGTACTGGGAAACAGGAAAGTAGGTAAACATTTTCACCAATAGCCGGTACGATTTCACTACACTTCATGTGCATGCCATGATCTATGAGGAACGAGGTCTTCTGACCATAAAAGGTAAGACAATAAAAAACAAATCCAGCTCCTTCTCTTCCAAAACAGCCTACATATACTCAAGAGGAGGAGGAGCAGGCAGGCCAGCAGGAGCTCATAAAAACTCCACTGGATGGTGGATCAAGGACCCTAAAATTATTTTAAGTTCTGGAAAAAAAAATGGAAAATAGATTTCACTGAAATAAAACCTCCCCATATGGGGTATGGCTATCTACTGGTGCTTATTAATACTTTTTCTGAATGTATAAAAGCCTTTGCCACCAAAAATAAAACCGTACCTGCAGTTAAAAGGTTTCTGTTACATAAAATTATCCCCGAGGTTTGAGGTCCTCCTCTCTATTGGCTCTAATAATGATCCTGTCTTTACCTTGTCCATAGTGCAGCTGGTTAGTAAAGCACTAAACATTAACTGGAAATTGCATTGTGCTTACTGAATTCAGAGCTCTGGATAGGTAGAATGCATAAACTGAACTCTAAAAATCTTCCTTAACCAAATTAATAATAGAAACTAGTGAAAAATAGGTAGGCCTTTTGCCTTTGGCTCTCCTTTGGACATGATGCACTCCATATAAGTCTGGGTTTGCCCCGTATGAAATCATGTTTGGAAGGCCCCCTCCTCTGTTGCTTTAGTTGCAGGATCCCATCCTAGAAAAAATAACTAATCAATCTCTGTTAAAGTATCTTCAGTCTCTCCAGCAGGTTCAGGCTGCTGTCCACTCTGGAGTTCATGCTGTTTTTCCCACTCCATCTTCCAAGCTTTGTCATCCATTCCAACCAGGAGATCTAGTATCCATCAAGAAATTCCAGAAACAAAGACTAACTTATCATCATCGTCACCACTCCAACAGTGCCCAAAGTCAATGGAAAACCAACCTGTATTTATCACACCCGAGACAAGAAAAAAAAAATCTTGGTCCTAATCCTTGTTTAACTGGAACCTCGTGTTAACAACTCTCATCACCAGTTTGGCTGGCCCACTTATCCTCCTTGTCCTTTGTTTGCTTATAGAGCCTTATATTTTCACTTGGTTTATCAATTTTGTCAAACAATGAATCAATTCTGTAAAACTTATGCATGTAAAAACCTATTATAATTCCATACCCATGACCAATGAGTTCACAAATTGACTCATGTACAACTAAAAGGGGGGAATGAAATAGCTAATGAAATATGTAAAATAATTGCAATAGCTTGCTTGATATAAGCAACTCAAATTTGTTAAAAAAAAAAAGAAACTCCATCTTAGCTCTCTGTCTGACCTAAAAATAACCCCACCAGTGTATACGTGTGCTTGTTGTGACATTCCCATGATCACAGACCCACAGCCTTGTTCCCCTGAGCTGTTCACACTGCCCATTCTTGCTGATCATTTGAAAACTCCCTAGCCACAAGTTCTGTGTAACTGTATGCCTTATTAACTGAAATCCAAGAGATTGTTCCTTTTGTTTTTAGATCCTTGTAGTCTCAACCCCTGTTATGTAGCCCAATTGCAGATTTTGCCTTTATAGATTTCTTGCTGATTCTGCTCATAGTCAAGAGCTTTCTTGTCATGAGCCTCATCTTGACCGCATGCTATTAAAGGACTCAAAATTTGAACCCCCAGAGTGCTGGCAATTCTCCTTTCTCACAGTTTGGCAATAGCAAATGCAATGCTGTAAAAACACAGAATGACAAACTGGATAAGAAACCATGACCCAATTATTTGCTGCATCCAGGAGACTCATCTCACCACAAGGGACACACACAGACTCAAATGTAAAGGATGGAAAACAAGTTTCCAGTCAAATGGATCACAATAGAAGGCTGGAGTTGCAATCTTAATATCAGACAAAGCAACCTTTAAGCTATCAAACATTAAAAAGATGCAAAATGACCCTATAATGATACAAGGATCAATTCATCAATAAATCCATCTTCAACATATAAGCACCCAACACAGGAGCACCAGCATTTATAAAGCAACTACTAAGTAAACTAAAAAAAGATATTGACTCTAACACTTTTATAACAGGGGACTTGAAGCCCCACTAACAGACCTAGATAGATCATCAAGGCAAAAAAATCAACAAGGAGATCCAGAACCCAAACTTGACACCCAATCAAATGAACTTAATAGATACCTACAGATTATTCCACCCAACAACCACAGAATGTACATTCTACTCATCACCACATGGAGCATACTCCAAGATCAATCACATCCTTGGTCATAAATTAAGCATAAACAAATTCCATAAGGATGAAATCCTGCCAAGCACATTCTCAGTCCTCAGTGGAAAAAAAATAAATATCAACACCAATAATATTTCCCCAAAGCCCACAAGGCCATGGACACTAAACAGCATGATGCTGAACAACTACTGGATTAACAATGAAATCAAAGTAGAAATTAAAAGATTCCTGGAAACAAATGAAAATGAAGAAACATCATAACAAAACCTCTGGAATGCCATGACATCAGTTCTAAGAGGCGAATTTATATCTTTATTTATATCTCTATTTGTACCACATACATCAAGAAAATGGAAAGATCACAAGTGGAGAGCCTAACAAATCATCTAAGAGAGCTGGAAAGAGAAGACCAACAAAACCCCAACTTTAGCAGAAGAATCCAAAGTACCAAAATAAGAGCCCAAATATGGGATATAGAAGACAAAAATATCATAGAAAACATCAACAAAACAAGCCGGGCTCAGTGGCTCAGCCTGTAATCCCGCGCCTTTGGGAGGCTGAGGTGAGTGGATTGCCTGAGCCCGCGGGTTCGAGACCCGCCTGGGCAGCGAGACCTCATCTCTACAATAAATCAAAAAATCAGCCGGGCGTGGTAGCGCGCGCCTGTAATTCCGGCTACTCGGAAGGCTGAGGCGGAAGGATCGCCAGAGCCCAGCAGTC
>NW_007255558.1:147251-199281 GCF_000164805.1 Carlito syrichta
TCCAGTCTGGGCGACAGAGTGAGACTCCAACTCAAAAAAAAAAAAACAAAAAACAAAAAAGATGGTTCTTTGAAAGGATTAACAAGTTTGAGGGACTCCCCCCCTAGCTAGAGTGACCAAGAAAAAGAGAGAAAAAGCCCAAATAAACACAATCAGAGATACAAAGATCAAATCACAACTAACCCTGAAGAAAAACAAAGGATTGTCAGAGGTTACTATGTACACTCATATGGAAACAAACTTGATAACCTAAATGAAATGGAGGACTTTCTGACATCACCCAACCTCCCCAGGTTGAAACAAGAAGACATTGGGACACTAAATAGACCAATAACAACCCAGGAAATTGACTCTGTCATAAGAAAACTACCTACAAACAAAAGACTTGGATCAAATGGCTTTCCAGCAGAATTTTACACAACATACAAGGAGGATCTGCTACCAATCCTATTCAAAATATTCTAGGCAATTGAGAAAGATGGTATTGTCCCCAAATCATTTTACAAAGCTAACATCACCCTGATACCCAAACTGGGTAAAGATCCACCAAAAAAAGAGAATTACTGGCCAATATCCCTTATGAATATAGATGCAAAAATCCTCAAAAAGATTCTAGCAAATCGGATCCAAAAACACATCTCAAAAATCATTCACTATGACCCAGTAAGTTTCATCCCCAGGATACCGGACTGGTTCAACATTTGCAAGATCATAAATGTAATTAAATACATCAATAGATGTAAAAACAAGAACCACGTGATTATCTCATTTAGATGCAGAAAAAGCTTTGGATAAAATCCAGCATCCCTTCTTGATAAAAACCCTCAAACACCTAGGTATAGAAGGAACATAACTCAAAATAGTAAGTGCCATCTACAATAAACCCACAGCTAAAATATTACTAAATGGACAGAAACTGGAAAAATTTTCCCTGAAAACTGGAATGAGACAAGGCTACCCACTCTCACTCTCTTGTTCAACAATGTGTTGCAAGTCCTAGCAAGGTCAATTTGACAAGAGAAGGAAATCAGGGGTATGCAAATAGGAAAAGAGGAAGTCAAGTTATCCCTCTTTGCTGATGATATGATCCTATACCTTGAAAATCCAAATCTGTCAAAAACCTGCTTATGCTGATAAAGGACTTTGGCAGAGTCTCAGGGTACAAAATAAACGTGCAAAACACAGTCGCATTCCTATACACCAACAACAAGCAGGCAGAGACCCAAATTAAAACCACAATCCCCTTCACAATAGCCACCAAAGAAATAAAATACCTCGGCACCTTCCTAACCAGAGAAGTGAGAGACCTTTACAATGAGAACTATAAAACATTGTTCAAAGAAATCCAAGAAGACACAAACAAATGGAAAAATATTCCAGGCTCATGGACAGGAAGAATCAAATTGTTAAAATGTCCATCCTACTAAAGGCAATCTACAGATTCAATGCAGTACCCATTAAGTTGCCAACATCATTCTTCTCAGACCCAGAAATGGCAATACAGAAATTCATATGGAAACATAAACAGCCATGAATAGCCAAAACAATCCTTAGCAAAAGAAATAAAGCAGGAGGTATCACACTTCCAGACTTCAAACTGTACTATAAGGTTACAGTAATCAAAACAGCCTGCTATTGGTAAAAGAACAGGCACATAGACCAATGGAACAGGATAGAGATTCCGGAAACAAAACCTCAATTCCTCAACCAACTCATCTTTGACAAAGCCTCCAACAACAACCACTGGGTAGAGGAGAACTTATTCATAAATGGTGCTGGGAAAACTTGCTGGCCACATGCAGAAGATTGAGACAGGACCCCTACCTATCACCATACACAAAAATTAACTCTAAATAGATCAAAGACCTAAACATAAAATCTCAAACTATAAGAATCTTAGAAAACACAGGAAACACCCTTATGGAAATTGGAATTGGCAACCAATTCCGATTCAGAACCCTAAAGGCCAATATCTTAAGAAATAAGATAGACAAGTGGGACCTCATCAAACTAACAAGCTTCTGCAAAGCAGAGAAACCATCAAGAGAGCAGGGAGACAGCCCATGGAATGGGAAAAAAATATTTGCCAACTGTATATCTGACAAAGGCCTAACATCTATGATCTACAAGGAACTCAAATACGGCAAAAGGGAAAAAAAAAACAGTCCCATTAAAAAGTAGGCAAAAGACATGAATAGGCACTTCTCAGAAGCAGATATATGGGCAGCCAACAGACATGAAAAAGTACTCAACCTCACTCATCATAAGAGAAATGTAAATCAAAACCACATTGAGGTACCACCTAACCCCAGTAAGAATGGCCATCATTAATACAACAAACAACAACAGATGCTTGTTAATAATTTTTGTAATATTTGTAGTTTTTTTGTCCCTCTTTTATACTCCTATTACTTTCCTTTATTTCATTGATTGTTGTCATTAACATGTATTGAATTTCTTTTCATTCGCTTTGGTATATATTCTAAAGATATTTTCTTTGTTAGCATTGCAATTACATAAAATATTTTAAGGTTTTATGTAATTTTTAAAGTTAGAATAAACACTCTATTCTAAACCAGTAATGAACATCAATCACATACAAAAATGTTACCTTTTTACCGGTTGAAACATTCCTATATTATGTTATTAATGGTATAAATTGCATCTTTATATATTATAAATCCATTAACATAGATGCATCGTTTTTTCTGTTTCGTTATTGAAATTATGCACAAGGTTTTAAAATAAATTTATGTGATGAAATTACAGTAGTACAGATTACTGTATTTGTCCATGCATTTACTATAGCTATGTTTTATATTCTAAATTTCCTTTTATTTCATGAAAGCTGTTTCAGTCCCTGTAAGGCCTCATTTTCTCATTTTTTTTCTCACAATAAATTCATTTTCATTGAAATATCCTGAGCATCTTTGAGTCTTTGAAAATTCAGAGTCCAACTAAGGTCTAGAGTTTAAAAATCTTTCTTTTTCTAATACTTTTTTCCCCAAAACGGGCTTAAAAACAATAAATGGAATGAATACAGGAACATTTTATTGTATAGTTGTCACAGTCAATACTAAATTTTGTCCTAATTTTAAAACTTAATCCATTAAAAGTACCACCAGCTTTTGGAAAGAAACTAAAATAGTAAACCACTGCTTAAGAAACTTACCTATTAAGAAGCACAAACAAAATTGTCAGTCTTGATACCCAGGATAGGAATTTTGAAAGAGAAAAGTTCTTGAAATACTATTTTCTTTTAGGTACATTCTCTGATAACTGCCAAGCTTCATGTGGGAGGCTGAGAAATAATTTAATCTTCAATCACCAATTTTAGAAATAGGGAAATAACAATGCACGGTAGGAGATTGAGCTGGTAGGGGAAAGTAAATCAACAACAACAAAATAAACTCTGTGCAACTATGTTTTCATTTGTGAGTATTAATTTTTGTTTTTATAGTTGTCTGAAAAAGAAGAATGCCCTTGGAGCACTAAAATTTGTACAAGATAATTGGATTTTTTTTCAATATAGTATTCAGAGGACAGAGTCTTGAAAATAAATTTTTATTCAGAATAGTCATCTTCCAAGTGGAAAATTAAAAGTATGTAATTGAGAAATAAAACTGCCATGAACAAATACACCAAGATACCTACAGAAAATTTTTAAATCTTTTAATGTAAACTTTCTGTTTTAAAGAAGAATGTATGTGACTGTGATCCAGCCTATTAGCGTATCAACATATTTGGTCCAAATGTCTAATTTTTGTAACTTACAAATTTCATTATTTTCAGGTGACCCAAAATACACTAGACAGATCTTCAGATAATTCCACTAAAGTGTGAAATAATTATCTTTTGTGTTTTAGACATATTTGGGGAAGAATTGAACCTTAATGACAAACACCAATTAAAATTAAAAGGAAAGGTTAGCAATAACACTCAGATTCCCTAAGGCTACAAATTTCATAAGAAGAAAATATTTTCTCTGCCTCAGTCAGAAGTCATGCTTTCCTAGTTTCTAGGCAAAAGATGTGAGTAGAAAATGATAAATTTCCAACAGTTTTAATAAAATTAGCTCCTTATAAGATTACCGACAGTACATGTTTTTGTATTTTAAAAAATACATATTTTGAAAAGATTTGTAGACTTATTTTCAAAGGAGAACTTTTAAAAAGATAAAATACCAGAAACACCCATTTGAGAACTTCTGGGTTTTTTTTGTTTTGTTTTGTTTTTTTGGGTTTTTTTGAGTTGGAGTCTCACTCTGTCGCCCAGACTGGAGTTCAGTGGCCGCTCCTGGCCACCGCAGCCTCAACCTGCTGGGTTCCAATGATCCTTCCGCCTCAGCCTTCTGAGTAGCCAGAACTACAGGCATGCGCTACCACGCTGGCTGATTTTTTTATTTATTGTAGAGATGAGGTCTCGCTGCCCAGGCGGGTCTCGAACCCGCGGGCTCAGGCAATCCACTCACCTCAGCCTCCCAAAGGCGCGGGATTACAGGCTGAGCCACCGAGCCCGGCTGAGAACTACTGTTACTAGTAGCTGGAGCCATAGACATGGGAAAGGCAGGTGACAGACTACAGCATGATGCTGGTGCTTAGACCACAGCATCATAGCCACTGTTCATTGCACCTAATGAATAGGGGTAAAAGTGCAAAAGGTGACCTAGCCCTCCTGGGCTTCAGAGACAAGTGGCTTTTGAATTGACAGTGCAAAGTTTAGGCATGGGACCATAAAAAGCCTGCAGGAATTGCTGTCTCCTATTCTTAAATACAGGTGCTTACTAGATGTGCAAAATTTTAACTTCTGATATTATCACCCCTGTCCCAAACAGATAACTTTAAAGTGTTAATATCCCAGGGATCACATTGGCACAAGCACTTATAATCTAAAGGCAATTAAGAACGAGTGACTATTCCGTTCTGGCCAAGATGTAATAATAACAACAGATTTACTCTCTCTCCTAAAAAAATGAAAAGATTCAACAAAATATATGTAATAATTATTCTCAAGATATTAGGTAATACATAACAAACCTCAGGAAGCCATAAAAGGAGAAACAAGGTAAGCCCTGTGCTTGTCTCTGAGTACTACCTTAAAGAGTTTCCAGCACACAGTGCAAGGAGGAGGAAGCCAGAGTCCATAAGTTTCCAGAGATGAAAACAGGAATCCAGGGTGGCCAAGGAGACTATAGTAAACAGGGAAACACACTGGTCAACAAGGAGAATTGAAGAGATTTACACAAGATTTACCTAAAAAGTGCACCTGAGTACTGATCAATACATGCATGTGAGCAAGTTATCCAAGGACAAAGAAATAATAAACTGAAAGGATTAAAATAAAAATACTATGGAGTTCACACAGGGATGCTAATAGTTCCTATTCCTACAAGCCAGAGCAGTCAAGTCCATAATTTATGGAGCACTGAGTAGAATATGCAGAAGGTATAGTCCTGTAATGGAAAAAAAAAAACTCATTCCAAAATATATATATATTAGACTAAATGCTTCTGTGGTGCAACCTAGTAAATCTTAGATTAAAGGTCTAAAAGAATCAAAGTATCTTCAATAACTTTATGATGTCTCCGGACAAAGTAAAAAATATTTATAGTACACAAAAAGTAAAATTCACAGTGACTGGTCTCCAAAAAATACATTGCCAGGCATGCAAATAATCTGGAAAATATGAAACATTGAGGAAAAAATATCAATCCAAATGATTGGAATATTTGATAGAATTCATAGACAAGGACATTAAAACAGTTAATATACCTGATTTCCGTCTGATTGAAAAACTAAATGAAAGACTGTGTATATTAAATAGACACAGGAAAGATATTAAACTTTCCTAAGTTAAAACACTAGAGACGAGATCTGCAATGCATAAAATTAAAATAAACATAAACTGCATGATATTAATGTCAGAATAGAAACTGATGAAGAAAAAAATAAGTAAAATTGATATTATAGCAATTGACACTATTGAAAATAAAACTCACCAAAAGATAGCCTGGAGGGACAAAAAGAACAGAACATTAGTAAGCTATGAAAAAACTTCAAAAGGCCTAATATACATATAGTTGAAGCTCCTGGAATGTAGGAGAGGGAGGAGGTAAAACAAGTTTTGAAGAAATAATCATCCAATTTTTTTCAAAAGTGATGAAAATGCCAAATAGCTAAATAAACCACAAGCATAGCATTTTATATTGAACATAGTAAGAAAAATAGATATTTTCAAGTCACAAAAATTAACAAATTTCTCCCTGTTGAAGCTGCTGTGTATGACTGCTGCTCCTTTACCAATGACAGACTTAGCCTTGTTTTGTTCAACCTATGTTATAAATAAAAATTCTAAAAAGAAAAAATCTGTAGGATGCACAGTCCAAAGCTTGCCTTTGTTTAGTAACCATTCCAAATTCTGAGCAAAACCCTGCTTTTTGAAATTTGCACCCATTATATAATAGCAGCCCTATGAAAAGTCTTGCAATTACCCTCTTACTGAAGTCCTCTAGAGTTCCTCATGACTTTTTATCGTCCTTATCACAAGCGATAAATTCAACTTGTCCACTTGCAATGGAGTTATGTCCTGATAAACCCATACTTTGAAAAGATCTTAAGTTGAAATGCACTAGCATGGATTTCAATAAAGGAAGATCTAAAATTCATAAATAAATGAATATATATTCACTTATTTATATTAAAATAAACATTTATTTATTTATTTATATAAAATATATAAATATGTAAATATTTATATAACATATATAAATACAATTTTAAAATAAGCAAATATCCATTAACAATAAATGAACATTCATTCTACTAATTAATATTTACTTAAGAGAAATGAATGTATGTCCATACAAAAACTTGTTTTTGAATGTTACTAGCAGCTTTATTTCCAATAGCAATAAAATAGAAACAATTCAAATATCCATTCACAGATAATTGGATAAACAGATTGCGCCATATACATACAATTGAATACTACTCAGCTATAAAAAAATGAACTATTAATATATCCAACAACATGAGTGACTCTCAAAATAATCTCTTCCTTTACTAGATAAAGAAAGTCATGCGAAAAAGAGTATGTATCATATGAGTCCACATTTTGAACAAATAATTCTAGAAAACACAAACTAATCTGTAGTGACAGGAAACAGAGCAGGGGTTACCCGAGAATAGAAATAAACACCAGATAGAGATAAAAGAGAGGATTGAAGAGGTGAAAGGAAACATTTGAGGGTGATAGATACATTCATTACCATGATTATATTGATGTTTTATAAGTATATAAACAGTAAAAGTAATCAAACTGTGCACTTTGAAGTTTATGTCAATTATATCTTAATAAAAGTGTTTAAAAAGAATTATTTACTGCCTCTAGACTTACCCAAGTCTAAACAGAAGCCTAGAATTTTGGTGACTGAAAAAATTTCATCTTTGAATATGCCACAAACATCTTTAAAATCTAGATGAAACTGGCTTTCCTCTCTGTGATTATTTTGCTGTTACCACAAGAATAAAAACAGAGGTGCAATTAAGACACTTTATTGCATATAAAATTTGTATTACCTTGTTAAATTTTTCTGTTTTTTTATTTATAACAGTATAAATAATTGCATTAAAAATTTTTATGTAACAAATATTTGCAAATATATGACCACATGATTGAATGCTAATATATGACCACATCAATTGCAAGTGTAACATGACAGAAAATTGTAATCAAAATAGTCCAAATATACTGGTGTCTTTTGTAAGTTAATTTTTGTGAAGCTCTGACAAGATTGTACAAAATAAGTGTCTGCATTATTTAAGACACTTAAAAATTCTGATAAAGTTTTACAAGTTTTGAATGATTCTTAATATTAATCCAGTTATATTTCCTGAGATTCTTTAAAAACTCTTAAAAGATTAAAATAATATAAAAATCATATAGTAAATGTTCATATTCTTCCAAATGTCTTTATAAATTAAAGGATAAAAATAAAAGTAGAGATTGACATTAAAGCTGCTTTGAATTAAGACAATAATTAACTAAGTCTACATAAAAATGAATAGAGAATTTTAGGCAAATATTAAAATTTCGATATTTTTCTTTTAAATTTTACGAATATTTTGAGATACTGTGTGTTTTACTTAGAGCAGATTAAAATATTTAAAGGTTAAAACATCATAAAAACTGATTTCCCACTTACTTGTCCAGGAGTGGGTAGATGAACAGGTTGTTCATCTTTTTCGCAGTCATACAAGTTGCTTATTCACACTGCAGCACTAGGTGTCTTAATCCTATTGATTTTATAAAATTTTAACTGTAATAGACACATGCAGAAAAGTACCTAAAGCATACATGCAGGGTTTAAAGTAATTTCAAAAGAATCACCTATGTAACCACCATCTAAGTTAAAAAAAAAAGTAAGCAATGTCAAATGTCCTCTGTTTACTCCTAAATTGCAACATTCTTCTTCCCCACATAGTTAACTATTATCTGAGTGTTGTCCTATATTTTATTTGTTTGCTTGTTTAACAAAAAGTCTTGATGCCTATAAATGTGCTCTAAACATAACTTTGCCAAGTTTATACACACACACACACACACACACACACACACACACACACAGGCCATCACATGAACCAAATTATTTTTATTCTTATTTTTTCTACATTATTTCTATGAGACTCATTCATATTTTGGTGAGTTGTTGTTCACATACAGAGGGTGCCAAAAAATGAATACATTTTAAGTATGATGTACACTCAAAAGATGGCATTAATCAAATGAATGCCAGTGCCACCATGAGACAGGCAGGACAGTCTAAGAAAACGGCAGAGGCATGGTTGAGTGATAATCATACTACACATTGCTTCCATAATTTAACTTAACTTTAAAGAGTAATACATCTCTTAGAATGTGTATACAATTTCTGGTACCCCTGTATATGCACTATTATATTCTATGTCACATTAAAAATGTAGCCCCCGCCAATCTGGTCAACTAGTGATTGTCTGTGGTGTGGGACTACTATGAACACAGCTGCTATGACTTCTTGTGTTTGCCTTCTGGTTGTATGGTGGGCCTGTCTTACCAGGCAGCAATAACTCAAGCATAAACTGAGAATGACATATGTTCCATGGTGACTGCCTTCCCTGTTGAGTTGTATGGACTCCGGGAACCGCCAACACAGAGGTGAATGTCATACCTAGAGAAGAATATCTGGATGCTGACCTGTTTCTTAGGAGTCTGGACATAAAAGGATCTGAGTCCCTTTGTTTTAATCAAAGTCGAGGTTGCTAAGTACAGTTTGTTATGTGAACTATATAACCATATAACTATATTATGTTACTATATAACCACATGCTTGTCACAAATTGTAGTGTTTTGGGTTTGTTTTTTCCTGTCCAACTGCCTTTGTGTAAGTCTCCAATAAATGCTATGAATTGCCCACTGTCTAGGGTCTTTCAGCTTCTTGGACAGAGTGCTGTTCCTGTTAGCCTCACTGGGGGTCCAGTACTGCTACCTGAAAAATGGGTGCTATTCCCAACGTCAGATGGTAAACGTCAGATTCTTGTGTTCACAGACAGACACGCAGAGAATAGGGATAAGAGAGTAGCATTATTAGTGCACCTGTATAATGACCACTATGTACCTAACCCTGAATTGCATCCTAAATCTTTAAAATAAGAAAATAAATTATGCACTCCCAAGAGAGGGGAGCGAGAAGAAACAGCCTACAGAAAGCTGCTGCTTCTGCCCCAGCTATCACTGAACTGTAACTTTTATTCATATGAGTATTAAGGAGCTGGTTTGAGGTGGGATTTTCCTTAGAAATGGGTGGTCACAGGACTGAATCTCTGTGACTTCTCCCTCCCGTTGGGCAGAGTAGTTTTGGCCTTACAGGGTGCTATCAGGACAGTCATGGCACCCTGGTGGGTGGAGACTTTGTAAAACCACAATGCTAATGATATTATAATAAGTACATGATGAAGATAGAAGCGAGTCATGGTTATCTTGGGTCAACCCTGGTTATTGATACTAATGCCTCAGGAGGTCTCAAAGCATGTTTCTGCCTTGGTGGTCAGCTCTAGACCCAAGAATTATGGACAAAAGGACTAGGCTGCTGCAGATGTGTTCGACAAGAATCTAACAGGTAGGTAGGTAGGTGTGAAATTTCCTATTGCTGGGCCGCTTGCTTGTGTGGTGGTTTTTCAATGTTGCTGCAGGTGTTAATGAACTTGGAACTTTCCTATATTCCTGCAGTTACCCTAGCCTGATCTGCTCACTCTATCAGCAGAACACTGTTGTATGGTGAAAATGTTCCTACCCAGGAAAGCAATTGTTTGATCAAATGGTATGTTTACATCAACTTTATTAAACAATACCAAACTACTTATTAAAAAATAGATATAACACTATATGCTGTCATCATGGTATGAGAATTCCCATGTGCTATATTCTTGACAACAGTACCATTACCTTATTAAAAAGTTTTTGTGGATCTAGTGAGTGTGCTAGTCTATTTTACGTGACTTCAATGTAGACTTCCTTGATTATCAAGTTGTATTTTTCTGATGGTCAATGAAGGTATCATTTGATATGTTTATAGACCAATGGCATATGTCTTCATTCAAGTGCTTGTCAAAATATTCTATTATTTTTCTAATAGATTTTTGCTTTCTCACTAATTTGTAAGAATTTTATTATATATTTGGAGTCTTCTCGGTTATTTGTATTGTGAATATTTTCCCATTTAGTGATTTGTTTTGACTTATTTTTTAATTTTCTTTATGGCATTTATCCACAAACAGAAGTTTTTATGTAGTCAAGTTCATTATTTGTTGCTTTGTGGTTAGTGCTTTTTGGTACTTGTATAAGAAAACCTGGCCAGGCTCGGTGGCTCAGCCTATAATCCCAGCACTTTGGGAGGCTGAGGCGAGTGAGTGGATTGCCTGAGCCCACAGCTTTGAGACCAGCCCAGAATCTTGGCAAGCCCTCATCTCTACAATAAATCAAAAATTAGCTGCGTGTGGTAGCACACACCGGTAGTTCCTGCTACATGAAAGACCGAGACAGAAGGATTGCTGGAGCCCAGCAGATGAATACTGAGGTGGCCGTGAGTGTGACACTGCACTTCAGCCTGGACTACAGAGTGAGACACCAACTCAAAAAAAAAAAAAAAAAAGAAAAGAAAAGAAAAGAAAAGAAAACCATCCTACTTGCAGCATGATTTTCTCAAACCTATTCTTAGGTGTGCTGTAATTTTTTTTTTCTTTTTCATTTATATAACCCTAAACTAACATTTGTTTAGGTTTTAGATAGTGATAGTCTAATATTTCCCTTGTCTTTCCTATGGAATATCTAGTTTTTCCAGCACCACACACTGATTACTATCGTCTCTCCTCAACAATCTATTGTGAAACATTTGATGGATATTAAGTGTCCTAAATATGTATGAGTGTATTTCTCGGCTGTATTCCATTCCATTTGATACTACCTTAATTACTTTAGATCTATCATTCTTGGCAACAAGTAAGGCAAGACCAACCAACCTTTACTTGTCAGAAGTTTACTGGCTTTATATTAATTCTTAACTCTCAACAGCATTTTTTGGATCCTGCAGAGACAGCTATTTAAATTTTTCACTGCACTCTTTTCTGACACAATTATCCAACTGATTGCTTATGACTCCTCTCTCTGCATACTCACTCTTACTCTGGCAAGTCTGAAATTATACAATATGATTCCATTCCCAAGTATCTTCCACAGTAGTCAATCTGGTCCAAGAGAATGCACTTTTCTGTCAAACTCTTGAACCTCAAAACCTTTTCTCCCGTTCTCCTATTAAAGATAGCTCTACTCATGTCTGCTATTGGACATTACTATCTAGGGTCCAAACTATCCAGTTTTCCCAATTCTGTGGTTCTTTTTTCTCTGAATTCCAGAGAACAGATTTTGTACACTCTGAGCTACTCTTTTGAAATCTTTCTTCTCCTATTTGCTTTGAGATATATTCTTTAATTTTATTTATTTATTATTATAAAGATGTGGTGTACGATTCAGGGTTAGGTATACAAACGTTGATTATGCAGGTATCCTTGTTGATGAGGTGTGCCCTTCCCTCCCCTAGCAGTTTCCATCAACTGTCAGCTTCTCACTATTGCCAATCCCTTTCTTATAATATTATAATTATCCAAGGTTCGCTTATCAGTGAGAACATGTGGTACTTTGTTCTTTGTTTCTGGGATAAGTCACTGAGTATGATCAACACTAGAACCATCCAAGTTGCTGCGAAGTCCATATGTTTGTCCTTCTTTAAGGCTGCATAATATTCCATTGTGTATATGTACCACATTTTTTAAATCCAGTCCAACTTTGATGGGCAGCATGGTTGGTTCCATGTTTGTGGTATTGTGAATAGAGCTGCAACAAACATGCGTGTGAAGGTATCTTTTTTGTAGAATGATTTGAGTTCCTCTGGGTATATTCCCAATAGGGGAATTGCTGGGTCATATGGAAGGTCAGTTTCTAGTTCTTTCAGAAATTGCCACACTGTCTTCCAAAGAGGTTGCACTAGTTTGCATTCCCACCAGCAGTGTAGAAACGTTCCTTTTTCTCCACATCCTGGCCAGCATCTATTGTTGTTTGTTTTATTAATGATGGTCATTCTTACTGGGGTTAGATGGTATCTCAGTGTGGTTTTGATTTGCATTTCTCTGATGATAAGTGAGGCTGAGCACTTTTTCATGTGTCTGTTGGCTGCCTGTATATCTCCTTTGAGAAGTGTCTATTCATGTCTTTTGCCTACTTTTTAATGGACTATTTGTTTTTTTCCTTTTGGAGTGTTTGAGTTCCTTGTATATCCTAGATGTTAGGCCTTTGTTAGATATACAATTGGAAAATATTTTTTCCCATTCTGTGAGCTCCCTGCTCTCTGGATGGTATCTTTTGCTTTGCAGAAACTCGTTAATTTGATGAGGTCCCACTTGTCTTTCATTTCTTAAGACATGGGCATTTTGTTATGATCAGGAATTGGTTCTCAGTTCCAATTTTCATAAGGGTGTCTCTGCATTTTCTAAGATTCTTATAGTTTGAGGTTTTATATTTAGGTCTTTGATCCATTTAGAGTTAATTTTTGTGTATGGTGATAGGTAGGGGTTCTGTTTCAATCTTCTACATATGATCAGTCGGTTTTCCTAAAACCATTTACTGAATAGGTTCTCCTCTCCCCAGTGGTTGTTGTTGAAGGCTTGTCAAAGATGAGTTGGTTGAGAAATTGAGGCTTTACTTCCAGAATCTCTATTCTGTTCCATTGGTTTATATGCCTATTCTCATACCAATACCAAGCTGTTTTGATTACTGTAGCCTTACAGTAAAGTTTGAAGTCTAGAAGTGTGATACCTCCTGTTTTGTTTCTTTTACTTAAGATTGTTTTAGCTATTAGTGGTCATTTATGTTTCCATGTGAATTACTGTATTGTCATTTCCAGGTCTGAGAAGAATGATGCTGGTAACTTAATGGATATTGCATTGAATCTGTAGATTGCCTTTGGTAAGATAGACATTTTAACATGTTGATTCTTCCTATCTATGAGTGTGGACTATTTTCCCATTTGTTTGTGTGTTCTTGGATTTCTTTGAGCAGTATTTTGTAGTTCTCATTGTAAAGGTCTTTCACTTCTCTGGTTAGGAAGACGCCAAGGTATTTCTTTTGTGTGTGTGTGGCTATTGTGAAATGGATTATGCTTTTAATTTGGGTCTCTGCCTGCTTGTTGTTGGTGTATAGAAATGCAACTGTCGTTTGCACATTTATTTTGTACCTGAGACTTTGCCAAAGTCCTTTATCAGTGCAAGCAGATTTTTGACAGATTTGGATTTTCAAGGTATAGGATCATATCATCAGCAATGAGGGATAACTTGACTTCCTTTTTTCCTATTTGGATACCCCTGATTTCCTTCTCTTGTCTAATTGTCCTAGCTAGGACTTCCAACACAATGTTGAATAAGAGGGATGAGAGTGCACAGCATTGTTTGTTCCAGTTTTCAGGGGAAATGTTTCTAGTTTCTGTCCATTTAGCAATATTTTAACTGTGGGTTTATTGTAGATGGCACTTACTATTTTGAGGTATGTTCCTTCTATACCTAGGTGTTTGAGGATTTTTATCAAGAAGGAATGCTGGATTTAATCAAAAGCTTTTTCTGCATCTATTGATATAATCATGTGGTTCTTGTTTTTATATCTGTTGATGTATTTAATTACATTTGTGGTCTTGCGAATGTTGAACCGGCCCTGTATCCTGGGGATGAAGTCTACTTGTTCAGGTAGATGATTTTTGAGATGTGTTTTTGGATCCCATTTGCTAGAATCTTGTTGAGGATTTTTGCGTCAATGTTCACAAGGGATATTGACCAGTAGTTCTCTTTTTTTGCTGGGTCTTTACTCAGTTTGAGTATCAGGGTGATGTTAGCTTCATAAAATGATTTGGGGAGAATTCCATCTTTCTCAATTGCCTGGAATACTTTCAATAAGATTGGTATCAGGTCCTCCTTGTACATTTTGTAGAATTCTGCTGAAAAGCCATCTGGTCCAGGGCTTTTTTTTGTAGGTAGTTTTCTTATGACAGAGTCAATTACCTGGGTTGTTATTGGTCTATTTAGTGTCTCAATGTCTTCATGTTTCAACTTGGGGAGGTTGGGTGATGTCAGAAAGTCCTCCATTTCATTTAGGTTATCAAGTTTATTTCCATATAGGTGTACATAGTAAGCTCTGATAATCTTTTGTATTTCTTCAGGGTCTGTTGTAATTTGATCTTTTGTATTTCTGATTGTGTTTATTTGGGCTTTTTTTCTCTTTCTTGGTCATTTTGTCTAGGTGTCCATTAATCTTGTTATTTCTTTCAAAGAATCAGTTTTTTTTTCTTGTCCCCTATTTGAGCTCTTATTTTTGTGATTTGATTCTTCTGCTAAAGTTGGGGTTTTGGTGATCTTCTCTTTCCAGCTCTGTTAGGTGATTTGTTAGGTTCTCAATGCTGTGAGATAAAGTGGGAGTAGAAAAAAAGGTTACACATCCCTAAATGTATAATGTTCCGACTAAACTCTAATAGAAACTCTTGTTACCAATCTTTCTTCTTGATTATCCTTTGCCCCTATATATAACCTGGAAGTAGTTTCAGGGATGTAAGTCTCAAAAGTAGTTTAAGGTCACCTGTGATCAAAATATGCACAGATTTTCTGAAATTTCTTTTTGGCATGTGAGAACATTTAACCCTCACTTTCTCTGGAATCTCTGTCCAAAATCTCAAGCCATAAAAGGTCATATTTAACAATATGTTTCTCTGTATCATTTGAACTTTTAAAATCAAAACCAATAGCATAGTACTCCAATGTAGACAATTAAAATCAGTTAAGTCCATAAAGGACCATAAGACATAATATTCAAAAAAAATAAATTTAATATAAACATAAAAATATTGTATTTACTAATGTGAGTCAACTAATTTGATGAAAATTACAGGAAAAAATTATGGCATACATTGCCAAAAATACATAGTCAGCTATTGAGTAGCAAATAATCTGAAATCCTGCACTAACTAGTTCTTATTGTACAAATGGCCTAAACGGTAGATAACATTGTAATTAATGTTATCTAGTTAAATTACAACAACTTGAAACCTTTATTTTTCTTAGTGTCAATACTCCTTTACATGAACTGCATTTCCTAGATGGTTTTCCACGATTCTCTAAAAGATATGTTCCTTTCACAACTCCATAATCTGAATACTCCACTGCCCAGAAGTCTCTTTTTACTTCCTACATGCTAGCATATCTATTTCCTACATATTTACTTTAGATCAAGCATAAGTATTATAGTTTCTATTAATCCTCTCCTGACTCACTAAAGGAGTGTTATTCACCTTATTGTTGATGTCACAACCTTAAATTTATGATCTGTTATAGCACATAGTGGATTGTAATATAATTATAAAAATTTTGTCGTTTTCCCTGTTAGACATGAATTATATTATATTTCACCAGAGCAAAGCTCCTGGAGTATAATTAGTTCCTCAATAAATTTTTAATAAATGAAAATTTAATGTCTTCTCTGTTTGAGGGTCCCAGTTAGGGAAACAGATATCAAGTTTTCAGCTCTGAGACAGGTTGCATGAAACACGTGCAGCAGTTGAAAATGTATAAAGGCACAGCGTATTAAGAAGTTTGTTTTAGTTAGTGTCTTTCAGGTTGCAAGGGGAAAAGATGTATTCAGGTTATTTCCAGAGATAGGCTTATTAGTAGATAAAGACAAAAATGTAAGGCAACAAGAGTATATCAAGAGTCAAAGAGTCAATTCTCTTGAAAAAGCAAAGCAACAGTCACTGATATTTTAGCCTTAACAGCAATTGTAGGACCTCTGCAGTGATTTCACTAACTCAGCTGTGGCATTTGTGACCCAATCCATTTGTCAAATGGACACCCAGTACTTACTACACAGGTGACTTGGTGACCCAGATTCTCATACCCCTGAATTTTTCTGAATTTGCTCCTGTGTACACTTCTTCTGCCTTAACTCTTAGCTTTTCTTCAATCTGTCTTTGAATTGTATGGGCTCTCTTTGTGCATGTGAATCCTACATTTCTCAAAAGAGTATTTTACAGATTTTTTCCTACTGGGCAGAATGCTTATACTAGGTCACCTTACAAGCTATAGGACTTCTTGCATCTAGTCTATAAATAGTTCTGTTTACCACATTATCATTGCTAATCCAATCAATGTTGGTCAATATAGGGAGATCATTAAAACTAAGTAGGCAAAATAAAGAAATGAAATGCCTAGGTCTGCATGTCATAGAATCATTTGACACAGAATATGAGTCTTACATGATATCCTTTAGGAAAGGTAGCATAAAACCTCAGAAATTAAAAAAAAAACAAAAACAAAATTTAAAAAAATTCCATGATTATGTCCATAGGGAGTGAAGGCAGCTGAACATGGTCTGAAGCAAAACAGATTTAGAATGAGGTAAAAAGCAAAGATTTGAGTAGGAGCAAAGTGAAGGTGTCATTAAAAATTTAATGAGAAAAAGAAAATGCCCAAAGCATCCTTTTATTGATTTCATGAACTAAGAGTATGAGAGGGTTAGGCTGATTTAGAAGCACAGAATTTAAGAAAAGTTGTATTCAGACTATGATTTCTGGGTGACAGGTGTATTCATCACAGATGTCATTGCTGCTGGATCTTCTCAGTGAATAGCTCTAGGAAGTGTGTGTGTGTGTGTGTGTGTGTGTGTACATAAAAATAGGTACATATTCATATGTCCAATTCAAATGTGATATTAAGATATTTAAGGTCTTTGGTATTATATTGTGTTATAGTTCTATCTTTACTCCTACACTGAAGATTTTGTTTGCTTCTAACAAAAAGTTAATGTAATATGTTTCACTATTAATTTTATAATGAAACTTAAGCCTTCTGTGTGATTCTTCTTGTTCTTAGACTATATACGTTTTTAAATATACAGAATTCTGTGTTCAAAAGTTACATTATGCAAATATTTTCCTATTTTATTATATTTCCCTGTTCAGTTACCTATCATTGCAAACCATCCTGATCTAATCTAATGGCTTAAATCAAGACAAAACAAAAGATCATTTCATTTTTCTATAAATCTGCTTGTTTCTTTTCCATGTAGGATCACCTTGGGTGAATTAAAAAACAGCTGGATGCTGCATTTTTACGAAGGCCTTGTCACTCTCCTTCATGGTGGTAGATGTAAGTTGTTGGCTGAAACATCTGCTCCCAGCTTCTTCATTTGTTGCTAGCTTCCTTGCAGCATAGTGGTTCACGATATCTGAACTTATTACATGATGACTCAGCCCTCTACAGTGCGTGTCCTCAGACAAAGAGAACCAACTAGAAGCTGAGATGATTTTTATGTTCTAGCCTATTCCTCCATATTCTATCTATTAGAAGCAAGCAACCAAGATTAGCCAACAAGATTAACCCAAGACAAACCCAAGCCACCAAGATTAACCCATCCATATTCAAGAGGAATATAATCAGACTCCACCTTTTGAAGGGAGACATGTCAAAGAGTTGGCAGACATGTTTAAAGACAGTTATGCCACCTATTTAACACAGAGTTAAATTCATTTCTTCCCATCTGTTTTCAATTTTAGATTTGATTTTCATTGTTTTCTTCAGTTAATTTCATTGTTTGGAAATATATAAAAAATACTTACATTGTACAAAAGCCAAATTATATAAAGATACACACTCGGAAAAGTCTTGTTTCCATGCCCGTACCTTCTACCATATTTTTTCCATCATTCTGTAGGTAATTATTTCCATTGGTTTTTTTTGTTTTGTTTCTTAATAATCTTAATTTTTGCATAATGGACAGATACTTAAGAAAAAAATTGCTATTTATCTTCTTTTCTTACACAAAAGGATGCATACTATTTATTGTATGTCTGTTTAAAGAAATGGCGGATTTCAAGACTAGATCAGGAGAAGTACAAAGTAAGTCTAGAACACCTTGAGCTTTAGCAAGTTAGCACCCAGGAACTAAAAAGGAAGTGTCAAAAGACATATGACCCAATTGGGAGAAATTTCCACCAGTTCTTCTGTTATTACTTCAAAGTATAGATGGGCAAATTAAAAATAGTACAGTCTTTTAATAATTGTCTTACAAAAAGGTGATATATGGAGGTATATTGCTCTATTCATTTCTTCTATACCTTTGATTCTTTACATAATAAAGTTGAGAGAAAAAAATTATACACAAGTAAGACTAATAATAAAAATTAAATTAAATTAAAAACTGTCAAGACAGTCAAGGAAAAAAGATGACTATTTTTATACAAATATTTCATAAAGGATTAAGACATACTATAAATTTATAAATATATGGAAAGAAGTAAAAAATAGAAGTTGTTATTCTGATTTAATCAGGTCTTACATGAGTTTGGTTTATTCTGTTATTCATTGTAAATATTGAACATTTATTGTCTTTTCAAAATGCTGCCAGCATTCAGGTTTTACTGTCTTCATAAATTTCTAAATTTTTTATATGAAGTGTTTTGCAATTGAAAAAAAATATTATTACAGTGATGGCCATTATTATTAACCTTATATGGTACTTTATATTCTTAGATGTGTGGTGGCAATCTTTTTTTTTTTTTTTTGAATTTGAGTCTCACTCTGTCACTCAAGCTGGAGTGCAGTGGCATGCTTACAGCCACTGCAGCCTTGATCTGCTGGGCTCAGGCCATCCTTCCACTTCAGCCTTCCAAATAGCTAGAATTACAGGTGTGCACAACCATGCCCGCTAATTTTTTTATTTATTGTAGAGACAAGGTCTCTCCAAGTTGCCCAGGCTGGTCTTGAACTTCTGGGCTCAGGCAATTCTCTCACTTCTGCTTATAAAAGTGCTGGGATTACAGATGTGAGTCACCATGCCGGCTCCATGGTCACAATTTTTAGTAGCCATTATTAACGTATTTTCCAGAATGCTCATCAGATTGATTAACTACATTCCTTACATGACTATTCAATGTATATTCAAGTTTTCTCCTCTGTGATCAGTTGCAATTTATTGTGTTAAGCTTTCCATTTTTTTAAAGCACAAATTTTCAAAAGTTATTTTTGAGATAAAAGTACTTTCTAGTAATTCCATTTTGTTCTCTAATAGATTTTTGAAGATGGTTATTATTTTTACTGAGAGCAATGGTCCTTTATAGGTTATACAATTGAATTTTTGAAGAAAATTGCCAGATTGCATTTACATTTTATTCATATTTTTTCAAATTTCTTATCTTTTTTGTTATTTCTAGGGTGGTGGATTTATGGATTTATTCACTTATCAAGTCTTTGATTATTGCTTTTACTAAGAGTTAAAGAATAAAAGCAATATCCTGGTATAAGTGAGGTCAGTGTGATGCCTGAACTCACCATTACTTGGGGGTCTCAGTTTTTGTATCTATAAAAATGGAAAAATCACTACTTTAAAATGTGTTGTAAGGTCTAATGAAATGTCCATTATAATTTACTCATTAACATGTTTCTTAATAAATTAGCACACAATATGTCATGCATCTAGTTTTAGCATTCTTTTTTTTAATAATCCAAACTTCTGGTAGGGTCATCTTTAGAAACTACAAATTGAGACTATTACTTTATTTTTTACTTACTATTAAGATGAAGTCTCATTTTCTTTTGAGGAAAATACACAAGGTATATACAGTCTCATGTGAAACTCAGTTCAAGCATTTCATACTTAAACTATGACACTAACACTGACAACCCTCCTCAGCAGTCACCCAAGAATGGTCCAGTATCTTATACACTAGGTATCTTATAAAAACTTTGTACAAACCAAGTGTGCAGAATGCCCATAATATCCTCAGCAAAACTATATTTATTCAGCAAAGTTTAACTCAAATATTATCATCAGCAAGAGCTTTCCCTGATAATTTCCTCCTCTGTTGTGTTTTCATAGTGTCCTAATGCTGTCCATCCCCCAAAATTCTATAAATGTTTCTCTGCTTCTTTTCCTCTTTCTTTCTTTTACTATAGGTTCTCAAAAGACAACAGCTGTGCTATGTAGAATTCATTTACCAAACATCTGTTGCAGTAGTTGTCAATATATAATTTTCCGTCTTCAGTCAAAGAGTATAATTTAAGTAGCATCACTAGCCTCTGATTGTCTCAAAATATCACCTTCATCAATCTCAGATCACCTTACATCTTATCCCATTTTACCTGGAATTTCTACCAATGACCCCACTGACTAACAGAGGGACATTTTCTTATTAGGACTGTGGTTTAAAACATACTATGTGATGTCACAAGATCGGTTTCATTTCTGGTTTTTTTTTTCTGATCCCCAATTAGTTTATTAGATTAGTCAATGGTGACCTTAGAAGATGTAGAGAAGTTATCTCTAAGTTTAGAAGGAGATACAGGACAAACAATGTTTTAATTAGGAATAGAGAAATATAAGAGAAGTTGCAGTGCATATATTTTGTGTACAGCAATCCAAAGGACTCCTCAGTTGATGTAGGTCAATGTTTACAAAGATCTCACATTTTTATATTGCCTCGGTGAGTTTTTATTATATACAATATAATGGTGATAAACATAGACTTTGGAGTAAACTAGTGTAGATTAGAGTTCTATGTCTAAGGCTCACTCAACCTGTTACTTGAGATAATTTAAATAACTTCTGAGTCAGTTTTCTTATCTACAACATGCATGTAAAAATGATACCAATCACATAATTATTGTGAAATGTAAACAGGGCAATATGTATAAAGTGGTCACCATGGTGGCAGGAGCATGATAAGGGCTCAGTTGTGGTACCATATTACTAATAATATGATTATAGTCCTACTAAAAAATCATAAAGCAACTGCCATCCCTCACAGGAAAGGATATCAATTCTTAAAAAATATTAATAACTTGTCTACAATGTAAAGCTGATATTAATCAGTCAACATGAGATTCAATCATAAGCTTTCTGGGTGTATTTATAGCACATTTCACAATACTCCATACTGCATCTAGCTTGGGAAGATCTCAGGAAAAGGATAAAAGATTATTAGTGAATGCCCAAGGCCAGGTACATCAGAAGGAGAGGAAGGAGAAAATAACTCTAAAGCAGAATTCATCTATTTATATACATAAATATATGTTTTGTGTTTTCTAAAACTTGATGCTGCTTAAGGAAACTTTATCTATAGGGCATCATGGTAAATGTAGATGTATAAAGACAAAAAAATAAAATTAATTTCTTCTTAATAATTTGTCTATCAAATAAAGCTCAAATAATATATTAATAGAATAAGCTCATAACCACAAAATAAATATAATTGAGGATGCTCCAATAAATTGAATAAAATTATTTTCAGTTGACATGGGAAAAAGATTTACAGGACATGACTTTTTTAATTTAAATTTTTAAATTTATAATTGACACATAATAGTTTTGCACACCTATGAAGTACAATATGATGTTTCAGTGCATATATACATAGTGTAATACTCAAATCGGGGCAATTATCATATCCATTTATTTAAACATCTATTATTTATTTATGGTGATGTCATTTAAAATTGTCTATCTGGAAATAAGCAATACATTGTTATCTGCTGTAGTTACCCTACTATGTAAGAACACCAGAACTTATTCTTCTTGTGTATGACATTGCATTCATTTATCAACCTCTCCTGATACCCTCCTCTTCCTCACCCTCCCCAGCCTCTGGTAGCCACTATTCTACTTTATGCTTTTATTAAATAAACCTTTTTTAGATTCCACCTATGAGTGAGATGACACAGTGTGTCTTGCTGTACCTGGCTTATTTCATGTAATATGATATCCTCCAGGTTCTTCAATGTGGCTGCAAATGACAGGATTTCATTCTATTTTATGGTTGAATAATATCCAGCCATAATACACACACACACACACACACACACACACACACACACACACACACACACACCTGTCACATGTTTATATGCTCATCTATAGATAGAAATTTAGGTTGATTTCATAACTTGGCATTGTGAATAGCACCGCAGTAAACATGGGTGTGCAAATGCCTCTTTGACATACTAATTTCACATAGACCAATGGAACAGATCTTGCAAATATATCCATACATTTACAGCCAACTGATTTTTGACAAAGGTATTTAGAACACACATTGATGAAAGGAGAGTCTCTTCAATAAATGGATGCTGAGAAAACTGGATTACTCACATGCAGAATAATGACACTTGACACCTATCTCTAACTATATATATTTTTAAATCAACTTTACATGGATTAAAGGCTTAAATGCAAGACCCAAAACCATACAGCTACTAGAAGTAAGCAGAAGAGAAATTCTTCATGAAATTGGACTGGGGAGGGATTTTTAAAATCAGACCACAAAAGAATAGTCATCAAAAGCAAAAATAGACAAATGGTGTTATATCAAACTAAAAAGCTTCTGCACAACCAAAGAAACAATAAAGTGAAGAGAGAACCTACAGAATGGAAGAATGTGTTGGTAAACTATGTATTTGATGAACATAAAAAAAAATTTTGAACCAAGTTTCCAAATGATCACAGGACAAGATAAGGGAGGATATTCTAAGGAATGTGACTGTGACTTTACTTTTTTCTTTGGATTATTACCATTGACCTTCCAATCATCTATCTTCATCCACATTCTGTCAATGTTCACTGTTTCTTAAAACTCGGCAACATGTGTCCTATTCATTTATTTTCTCTACTAAGAAGACAGGTGATAACATCCTTTTAGAAGTGACCAGATTGGTTTTTTTCAAAAATCATGAATTACAACAGTCACTTTCAATATACTAGATACATACATTTATTGATACTACCATATAGCAAGAATGATTTGTAGCTATACAGGTTTCCATTTCAGTTGAGAAATTTCAAGCTATATATATAAAGTAGTTCATAAACTTTCAGTGTTCCTCTATGATGAAAAAGAAGAAAAATTATTATCTTAAACTTTCAAGTTAGGTAATAACAGAGCAGAGATTACAATACTTGCTGCAGGGCAGAGCATGGATCGAGACATAGTCATCAAATAATTTTAGATATAGAAAGACTACATAATATTTAAATCCTTAAAAAAATGAATAAATTGAGATCATATCTGACTCTATTACATTACAGTAATTTAATTATGTTAGCTAATATCCTCTTTTAAAGCAGAATTTTAACAATTCTGTGCAATTTAATATCTTTCTGTATTCTCCTCCTAGGATTTTGCTGAAGAAAGAAAAAATTATACTGCAAAAATAAAAAATATCTCTGCTCAACTCTATCGTTGGTATAATGTTGGTGACTACTTTTTTTAGTAATCTTATTTATTAGGTATTAATTAGCACATACCAATGAGCATATACCAATTACTCTGCTAATTCCTAAAGACAAAAAGTTTAGTAAGACCTATTTCATTCTATAAAAATGTTACAATTAATTGAGGAGGGAAAATACACACAATCAAAATAAAACGTGCTTCTGAATGTAAAGTCTATTGTTTCCTAGAGTGAAGACTGACTAATGCTAGCATGTGCCTATTTTAAGCATTCATAGTGTCTAATACAGACAACTACAAGAGTGTAAATAAGCCTCCTTCTCTCAGATTGTCTCTCACTCCACCACTTAATCTCTTTGGCTCACTACTGCCAGAATGGTCCATAAAATGCTGATCTGATTTTGTTATTCTAGACATAAAGACCTTTGGTGGCTCTCCATCACTGACAGAATCCAACTCAAACTCCCTAGCAAAATACATGAGACATCCCCAACTTGAGTATGTTCCTCTCCAGCTTCAACTTTATCATCTATTACCTATTTTGTGGGCATAGATTATAAGCATCGTGCAGTTCTACATCTTTCCTGTTCCCTCTTTCTGTAACATTCTCTCCATACTTTGCCTAATCACTTTGTTTATTTGTACTCTTTCTTCATGATTCAGTTAGAATTTATCTCTGCTCAGAAAACTTCTCACACTGAGAGTCCTTCCTTTGCATTTTTATAACACATAATCTCTTTTTTCCATCTTTTATTATATAGTTGGTTATATTATAGGCAAAAATATAAAACCCTTGTGTTGAACATGGTCAGTTGACTGCCAACTTACTTTCCCACCCATTCCAGTGTATCTTCCTTTCTTAAGTTGCACTTTTATAAAATTTGAAGGCAAGTGAGGTGCAAAACCATCTTTATGCCTCTTTTACTATTTATTCTTGGCAAGCATTTCTTATGCAACAGTGTTTCAGTGTCCAATCTTTCTTTATCTTTGCAAATGTTGGAGTTTAATTTTTTTTAATTGATAGGTAACGTTTTATATACTAGGGGGGGACCCTTCCCAAGAAGCAATTATGTTTAGAGGGCAGACCCCATGTAGTACAGGCTTCCCCAGCTAGGTAAGCATTCTAGAAACTCATCAGCATCAGTTTACCAGCTAGCGCTGTGGTGAGAGGCTTCAGTGAATTTTTTTTTTTTTTTGAAGAGTCTGTCAACTGTGTACCCATTTCATGATTGGTGATTTATGAGCACACTTGTCCACACTGTGTTTAGTGTTCACCAGTTACAAAAATTGCATGACCTCCAGGTCTCACCCTTCCTATTCTCCAGCTGTTGGATCTCATTTTTTGTTTCCCCCTATGAAAAAAGTCCTCAAGAGGAAATGTTTTGCTGATGTGGAGGAGGTGAAACAAAAAATGGAAGAAGCACTAAAAAGCATCAAAATCAACAAGTTCAAAAACTGTTTTGAGCAACAGAGAAAGGGTCTCAATAGGTGTATTGCATAAAACAGAGAGTACTTTGAAGGAGACTGAAGATTAAAGAAGTAAGAATAAGTACACACTTTTTTACAGATAATTCCTGTTTTTTTGGGATTCCCCCCTCATAGTAATCATATACAACTTGGTGTTTTAAAGTATATTCACATCATTGAATGGTTAAATCTAGCTAATTAACAAATGCATGACCACACATACTTAAGTGTGGCAAGAACACTTAATATGCAATCTCTTTGCATTTTCCAAGAATACATCACTATCATCACCTAAGTGTGCAGAGATGTTTTGAATTTATTCCTCCTATCTAGCTACAATTACATACTCTTTAATCATGTCTCATCCTCCCATTCCCCCTAGCCACCCCAACCTCTGATAACCACTATTGTATTCTCTACTTCTATGAAATCAACTTTTTTAGGTTCCACATGAGTGAAATTATGAAATGTTTGTCTTTCTGTGCCTGACTTATTTTTTACTTATCATAATGTCCTCCAGTTTCATCCATGTTGTCAAAAATGACAGGACTTTTTAAATGACTGAATAGTATTCCATTGTGGACATATAATTCATTTTTCCACATCCATTCATTTGTTGATGGATAGTTTTGACAGAGGCCAAAGCCCGACTCCAAATTCCTGTGTGGCACCTGCTTCTTGCATTGAGATGCAGTTGCAACAGGACTGCAATTAGGGACTTCCTGATTCCAAATTTCTGATTTCTGATCCAAAACTACAACTAAGAGTGTCTGAACCCAATGTCTCACAGCTAGTCTCTCCATTCCCCACCTTCCTGATTCTGGTAGAGTTAGCTCTCTGGCAGGCAGTTCTCCACTTTTCTGGGAATCATCCCAGGAGAGGTAGTCTAAAGTCCACTACTCCATTTATTCAAGAACTTTAGAATCATCTTTATATTATTTTCTTTTTTGTATAGAGTACTCCAAGTTGTTCTGTTTCCTATACTGTGCTTTGAAGCGTTTTTGTGCCAAGGCTGGTTGCAGATAATAACATATTCTCAAGACAGGAAATCTGGGGCTTGATATCTAGTGCAACTAAGTTTAAAGGCAGTGAGGATGAGAGTTGAACAGGAGACTGGGTACTGATAGTTCATAGAAGATTTGGTAAATCAGTAACTTTTATCTGGAATGAAACATTCTTCTGAATATAATGGCTATTGTTTTCAGGAGTGAACCCTGACTAATATAGGCTATTACAGACAAAGATTGTGTCGACATCTTATGCCCACAGCCTCTAACAGAAAGTTTGGCATCTAATCAAGTACTATATAAGTGTATGGATCTGAAACAAATGATACATTCTGTCTGGGTTAGCTAAAGCATTGCCATGAATTCATGTTTAACGTTGATAGTGAAGTACTTCAGTTAATATTTCAGACAAAAAGACAGCATGTTCAGTTAAACAAAATCTCTAAAATACCAGGCATGCTTTGGTACTTCCGCATAATTTTATCAGCAGGTCTTTGAAAGGTATGATGAAAAATTATGCAAGAAAAATTTTTAAAAATTCTTGTTACAATATCATACTAAATCCACTACCATACCTAACTATTTTCACTGTTTTTCTCCAACATTTCTTTAACCAACATTTAAAATCTCCTACTTTATTTCTAATCCTACATCAGAAATAAAACTGTAATAACATTATTAAACTAGTATTATTCATTTTAGAACACTAATATTTTTCTCCTGCTGTCACAGTTCAACAAATGTGAAGCAAAATAAAATTGAAAATAATTCTTTTCTTTTAAAATAAATCTCACTTGCAATCATTTATAATTTCTTTTTCTTAAATAAAATGCCTATATCTATTTTCACTCTGTCCTTTTAAATTATTAAATCAGAAATGACTGCTGCCTTCTATTACTTTAATCATTTCTCACAAATACCTTCAATGTGACTATTTTAAAACTCATATATGGAATTGAATTTCCCACATTTTCTTTTGCCTGTTAATCATAACACCCATCATTCCCACACAAGAAAAGATTGGTCTAAATTTAAATAGTACTATTTTTACAAAGTAAGATCATTATTATACAAAAAGATCTCAGAGTGCCCATTCTTCTGCAAACAAAGATGCAATAAAGCAAGCGAAGTATTCCAAGTTTCTAGCTTTTTCTCTGTGTAAACATGGTAGAAAATGGGAAATTTTCCATTATTACATCAAGTCAATCTTAACCAGAAAAAGAAATCCACTGTTTGGTATTTTTATAGATAGTAAAATTCATTATTTAAGTACAGGGATGATGAAACTTTAATATGCACTCCCTATAAAACTAGTCTTATGCTTGTCTTCTTTCTTTCTTTTTCTTTCTTTCTTTCTACATTCATTCAACAAATAACTATTGAGTGCCTACTATGTACTTAGAACTATCCACAGACAAAATAGACAAAGATTCTTGCCTATGGAGCTAACATTCTAATTTGGAGTGATAGACAGTACATTAAAAACATCATCAAGTTAATTGCTACTAATCTTCTTAACTACTGTTTATGTTTAAGAGTTCTATCAAATGTTTCTTTAGTCATATAGGCTAAACTATGATATTCCCCCAAATTAAAAATATAACTGCTTCTGACTGCTGAATTATACATTCAACATATAAATAATATTTAAAGTGATGAGTAGAAGTAGCAAAAAGAAAGAGAATGGCTCAGAACCAGTGGGAATAGACTTAATTTATAATTCACCAACAATAGTCATCTTTATCAGACACAATATGCCATGTATTCAGTTATCCATGAAACATGCTTTTCACTATCTAACAAAAAATATGTTTACAAAAATAAACAGGTCCAATGACTATACTTAATTTATGCTTGAGAACTGAGGAACAGAATAAATTCCCACATTGCAGTGTTTAAGAAGTCATTTAGATGGGGTTAGAGCCCAAGTGATTTACTCCTGGAGACTATCTACACTGTTAGACTTGACAGTGAGGAGCATATTGTAATACATCAAAAGAAAATGTGCCAAACATGGAGACATTGAGAGCCCTGGGGGCATAAAACCAAAGTGAAGTAAATGTCACAGTGCTCACCTAAATGCTGTTTAGCAGAGAGAAAGCCTTAGACAAAGAAACTCAATGTTCCTTTTGCAAGATCATTCTAATATGGAGATAATGTCTCAGGCTACTTTTTTTTTCTTTTTTTCTTTTATTTTAAAGATGTGGGGTATAATTCAGGTACCCAAGTGCACAAGTGGACATTGTACAGATAGTTTGGGCCTCTCTTTTGTCCCCACTTTGCCTGATTTGAGATTAGTTACCCTTATTGACATCGTGTCCCCACTCTCACCTTGGCAATATACTGCTACTGCCAATCCCATTCTCACAGTATTATGGCAAATGTTCAGGGTCCACTTATGATTGAGAACATGTGGTACTCTGTTCTTTGTTTCTGTGCTAGATCACTATTACAGACCCTAAATCTATCCAAGCTGGTGCAAAGTCCATAAGTTTGTCCTTCTTTATGGCTGCATAATATTCCATCGTGTTATATGTACCATTTTTTAATCCAGTCCAATTTTGATGGGCAGCACGGTTGGTTCCATGTTTTTGCTATTGTGAATAGTGGTACAATAAATATGCATTTGCAGATTTGTTTGTTTGTTTGTTTGTTTTGTAGAGTGATTTAAGTTCCTCTTGGTATATTCCCAGAAGGGGGGTTGCTGGTTCATATGGAAGGTGAATTTCTAGTCCTTTTAGGGATCGCCACACTATCTTCCAAAAAGTTTGCACTAGTTTGCATTCCCACCAGTGGTATAGAAGCATTCCTTTTTCTCTGCATCTTCGCCAACATCTGTTGTTGTTTGTTTTATGAATCATGGCCCTTCTTACTGAGGTTACATGGTATCTCAATGTGGTTTTGATTTGCGTTTCTCTGACGATTAGTGAGACTGAGCACTTTTTCATGTGTTGGTTAGCTGCCCGTATATCTTGATAAGAAATATTTGTTTGACCTAATTAATTTTATTTGCTCTGATTTCAAGTTTATCAATCAAATCTTCTCATTATTATTTGAAACCCCAAGTTTGACACCAAGGAAGAAAGTACAAGCCATGCCAATGTATTATAGTGCACATGACATTTCTAGTTCTTTTGAAATATAATGTCATTTATTCTAGTTTTATTCATCTGTCTCATAAGTTTGTGCAAAATTAATAGCAATTTATGAACTCTTTGAAGTATAGAGATTTATGCTATTTTATTTGCTCTAAATATTTGTTGCCATAAGCATTTGTTGAATGAATCTATTATCTTAATTGTTAAATAAATCATCTTCTATAATTAAACTTTAAAATAACCCTACAAGTTTAAAATAAAATAACTTACTATACTCCATTGTGAAGATGAGAAAACTGAAGTTTGGATGAAACTGCTAATAAGCCCAAGGACAAACTATAGTTTTTCAGACTATAGTAGGGCCAAAACTGAGCCTCACCCAGGTCTATCTGATCCTAGAGCCAAAACTACTGTTTTCCAGACTGTAGTACTCTGACTAATCATTAGCATGATCAGAAATATTTGATAATTTTATTTTATTGACCCAGCAATTAATTTGCTTAAAATTTTCTATCAGATTTGTGTTTTGCAAACCTTTTCCCATCTGTACTTGCTTGTTCAGTCCCATGACATTGTCTTTTGAAGAGTAGAAGTTTTTACCTTTAATTAAAGCCTGGTTATAAATTAATTATTTGATGGATTGTGTCATTAGAGCTGCATATAAAAAGTCATTGGCATATCCAGGGTCATCTAGGTGTGCTCTAGTGTAATCTTATAGGAGTTATAGCTTTACATTTTGTATTTAAATCTATGATATATTTTTAGTTAATCTTTGGAAATGGTATAAGGTTTGTGTCTAAATTTATTTTTTTACATTGGATGTTTAATTGTTTCTGCACCTTTGTTGAAGAAAACTTTTCCTGTTCCATTGTATTGACTTTGATTCTTTGTCAAAGATCAGTTTACTATACCTATATGGGACTGTTTCTGGGCTCTTGATTCTTTTCCATTGATCTATTTGCCAATCTTTCACCGATATCATGCTGTCTTGATTACTGGGGCTTTATAATAATTCTTGAAGTCCCATAATCTCAGTTTTCTAACTTTGTCCTTCTACCTTAAAATTGTGTTGACTGTGCTGGGTGTTTTACCTTTCAATGTAAACTTTAGAATTAGTTTGTCAATATTCACAAAATAACTTGCCAGTATTTTGCTTGGCATTACATTGACTCTATAGGTCAAATTGAGAAGAACTGACATCTTGACAATATTTAGTCTTCTTATCCATGAGCAATAAATATCTTTTAATTTATTTACTTATTGTGTGATTGCTTTCATCAGGGTTTTATGAATTTCCTCACATTACTCATAATTTGCTAGAGTTATATCTGAGTATGTCATTTTGGGAAGTGTTCGTGTAAATGGAATTGTGTTTTTTTATTTCAAATTTCACTTTTATATAAGAAAGTGATCGACTTCTCTATATTAACCTTGTATCCTGCAACATTGCCATAATTGCTTATTAGTACCAGGAGTTCTTTGCTGATTCTTTCAGATTTTCCACATAAGACAATTATGTCATCTAAGAACAGTCTTATTTTCTTCTTTTTAATCTGTATGCCTTCTATTTCCTTTTCTTGTTTTATTGCATTAACTAATACTTCCAGTAAAATGTTGAAAGAAGTGGTGAGAAGTGACCTCTTTGCCTTGTTCTTGATGTCAGTGGGAAAGTTTCCAAGTTCCTCACTACTAAGTACAATGTTAGTTGTAGAGTTGCTTTTACAGACTTCGTTTATCAAGCTGAGGAAGTCCCTCTTACATAGCATACTGAGAGTTTTTATGTGAATGTGTGTTGGATTTTGTCAAATTTGTTTTAACATCTATTAATACCATCACGTGCTTTTTCTTTTTTAGTGTTGATTTTATCTACTGATTTTTTTATTTACATTGATTTTATTATTTACTTTGATTTTTTTATTAATTGATTTTTGAATATTGTACTAGTTTGCATACCTGGAATAATTCTCACGTGATCATGTAATTCTAAAAATTATCTGTATACAGTGTTGAATTGATTTGTTAGTTTTTCACTGAGTACCTTTGTTTCTAGGTTCATGAGAAACATTGGTCTCTAATTTTCTTTCCTTGAAATGCCTCTGTCTGATTTTGGTATTACAATAATACATTATTTTTTTAACTTATTTTAAAATTTATTTTTAAAACTGAGGACTTTCATGGATTATAGTGTAGAGAACTAAATATCGGAAATCACCAAAGACCAATAGGTGATATAAATTCTCACTGAAAGTTGTCTTGATTATTTTCTTCACTTCCTGGAGAAATACTTCCCAGAGTCAAATGGAATAACTGAAATAAATAACTGAATAACAAGTCTATTACTTTTATTTCAGAGCCGAAATAATCCGCAGTCAAGTTTTTATCACAACACATAACCTTGCATAAAACTTGGCATGTGATTCAGTTCTTCAAAAAACTTTACTGAAACAAATATTCTCTCTTTCACCAAAGTCTACTGAGGCTCCCTGAACTCATTTTTTCAGTTAGGCCTGACTTTTAGACTTCTGTGTTCACCTCTGCATTGTCCAATTTTAGCAAGAATTCTGCTAAGTCAATTTAAACAATTCCCCCCACCATTAAAACCTGATCACCCTGGATATCTGATTGGGTTCATCCTTCACCATCTCTCAGATGATGTCTGATCATCCCAACCTCCCTTCAACAAGAATCTCATTAGGTTGTCTTAGCCAGGGTTTCTTCTTAACTCCTTGTCTTAGTACACTTGAGCCGCTAAAACAAAATCTCATAGATTGATTTGCATATAAACTATATTTATTTTTCACATTTCTGAAGTCTAGGAAGTCCAAGATGAAGACATTGGCAGATTCTGTGTCGGGTGAGCTTTCCTTTGCTCATAAATAGCCATCTTCTCACTCTAACCTTAAATGGGAACAGGACAAAGAACCTCTCTCTGGCCTCTTTTAGAAGGGCACACATTCCATCTCCACCCCATGAACAAACCACCTCTCAAGTGACCCCCACCTCATAACACTATCAACTTGGAAATAGTGATTTCAACTTCCGAATTTGGGAGAACATAGTCATTCAGAACATAGCACTCCTGATGTTTTCTCTTAGTAATTTTCCATTCACTGCCACACACTACACTCCTTGGCAATAAACTCCCACTTATCTATATTTTATTCAAAGTTAAGATCAATCTGTCTCCCCCACCATAAGACCACTATTTCAGCGGTCCCTACATCTCTTATTATGCCACCAGCCCCTGCCTTCAATAAAATCTGCCTTTGCTTCTTCAAGAGGGTTCAATGAATAATTTTTTTTCTTTAAGAAATGAGAAAGTGCTGTGGATTCTGGATCCATGTTCAGAATTATCTATTAAAGCCACAAAAAACTTTATGGCATTCCCAATAACCTGTCAAAAACCTGTCAAAATTGGAGGTGAATCCTGATTGACGACTCCAACACTTCAATAACAAATGGAATTTAAACATTTTATTATTCTACAATGTAATTTCTATCATGGGTGATAAGCTATTATGACTGTTGCAAGCATACCCCAACCAGGGGTGTGTACACAAACACACAAACACACACACTGTTCTGGTTCCCCTTAAGTTTACAGTTAAAAATTCAAATGGTCAGTTAATATTAATTTTCTCATTTTTTTTTATATTTTAAAACCAGTGTTTCATACCTTCTCTCCCTTCCTTCCTGCCTCTACCCAACTTTTTATCCCTGATGATGATCTTGCTTCATTGCTGTATCAGATCAGGGTCTCAGTTGCAAAACTTCATGGAAAAAATAAACCCACCAGTTAAGAGCACTCACATCATTTTTACACTATTGAATATTAACAAACTCACACATGTCCCATGGCTTTTCTTCTCACTCATAGTAAAATACAAAGTCATAACAACAGTTTATAAGGACCGCCATGATCTTTCCTCATGTTCACTGAATTTTTGATAGCCTTTCCACCTAGAATATCCTTTCAGATTTCTGTTTGGCTTATATCTTGAAATTAGTTACAACAGTGAGAGGTTTCTTATCAAACCTGTAAAATAACAGCTATCCTAAGACATGTCATAATGCCTTACTTTGCCTAATTTTTTACATAGTTCTTATCACAACTGATGATTACTTTGTTTATTTTTAACTATTTTCATTTTGCTTCGCTCTGGTTTTATTTTTGTCCTTGTTTAGTGGGCATGTCCCCAGACCTCAGAAGAATACATGTGAGACACTTTATTATCACTGGATCCATAGTGTAACCCACAGAATCAGGCTTCTGGGCCTGCACGGCTTTGGGTCATATTCATTACCAAGTTAAAAAATATCACATGTGGAAATTCTTGAGATACAAGCAACTAGCCATCCTCTCTACTTCAGTGGTTGTTATAATCATCTTATGTCTCTAAACTTCCGTAAATCTTCCTTTAAATGTTATCACTTTGTGTAGAAGGCCACGTTTTAAAGATTTTTATTTAAGAATAAATACCATTAAACCATGACAGTATTTTGCCAAAATTTAAGTTCATGTTATGTATTTAATTCTCTGTGCGGTATTAGCTTCAAAAGAATACAGAATGAAACTAAGATCAGTAGGTATTATGGCAAAAGAAAAGAGATATTCTTAAAAGGTTTGTTATTTTATCAAATAATTTATCAATAAATTATACTGCATTTGAAGGAAGTATTTAATAAAATTCATTGACAGATCAACAAAATATTTCAGATAAAAAAATCAATTGACTAACAAATATTAATAAATTAAAATTATTTTGTAAAATATCTTGGTGTACTCTATTTACTAGTTATATTCTGATTCATAAATGAAAGCTTCTGAAAAAGTTATATTTTGTCAATTATACTATTTTGATGGAAATATTCATTTTGAAAACTAGTTTACCATAACTGTGCTAAAACTAGCATTTAAGATAGGGACTAAAAGTTAAGTTCACTCAAAATAAATTTTTCATTATACTTTTTATATTTGTTTCCTGAAAATGCCATTACAAATGACTACAAACTTGGTGACTTAAAACATCAGAAAACTATTTTCTCCCAGCCGTGATAGGAAGAAGTCTAAATTCAGTATCACGGAACCAAACACAAGGTGTCAGCAGGGACTTATTTGCTTTGAAGGCTTTAGGAGAAAATCCATTTTTGGCCTTTTCTAGCTTCTGAGATTTTTGGATAAAAAGGTTCTTGTGTCAATATGCAGATCATACCCTGTTCCAAAGGCATACATAATTCTATTAACTTGCCAATGCTACTCTGTAAATTCTACTTCATATTGTATAATGTTTGGAGTTTTTTAACTTTAGTGTGATGTTACTGGCATTGATGTCCATTGGAACAAAGAAAAATGTCACTGGTAATTCAGTGCCTTTATTTTTATAAAATAAATATTGTCTTAAGACACTATGCTTCATTAGTGCATAAAGATGAGTACCAAATTTTCTGTGGCCACATCACTCTAATCTGTACCTCCATAGCCATATTGCTGTCTTCTTTCTGTGTCAAATATCCTTTTGCTATCCATGATGGCATATAAGAGCCACTGGACAATTCAAGCTAATCTCTCTGTCTCCAAGGCCTTCATGAAATCCCAACTGCAAAGTTGATTTGTTTTGCCATATAGCAGTCACTGGTGCCAAGATTCTGGATATTATCATCTTTGGGGAGAGAAGGAGCATTCCTCAGTCTACTAGACCTTCTAAGAGAGAAACACTGACATTTTGGTACCCAATGGATGAAAAATAGATGAAAGATTTTGAGTGAACAAAAAATTTTGAATATGGTTGTTCTCAAAGTTCTTTATAACTTTGTGCTGTATGCTAATACACATACCAAGCCCTCCAAGTTGTGCATATGCATTTTTAACGATTTACTCCTTAAAAGACAAATTGAAGATATATAGCAACATACAGAGGATTTTGATTTGAATATAAGCTTTGTTTTTTTCAAGAAGAAAATAACTTTGATTTTCAATATGATATTTGCAAGTTAGCTTTTCATAGTCTACAATGATAAAAGTTTAGTAGTATCTTAGCAGATAATAATAGCTGCAGGTTTCCTGAAAGCCAAATAAAGCAATTTCTTCATGTTATTTATACAACTAAAATAACATATTAAAGATATGGTAATAAGCATATTTGTATTACTATTTCTCAAAAATCAGTATTATTTTAATATGCTATTAATACATGGGCCATACATTATTTAGAAACATAAGCTGAAAGTAAATACTTTTTTTTTGTTTTTTTTGAGTTGGAGTCTCACTCTGTCACCCAGACTGGAGTGCAGTGGCTGGGAGCAGCCACTACAGCCTCGACCTGCTGGGCTCCGGCGATCCTTCCGCCTCAGCCTTCCAAGTAGCTGGAACTACAGGCGCACGCTACCATACCTGGATAATTTTTTGATTTATTGTAGAGATGAGATCTCACCAAGTTGCCCAGGCGGGTCTCGAACCTTCAAGCTCAGGCAATCCACTCACCTCAGACTCCCAAGGTGAAGGATTACAGGCTGAGCCACTGAGCCCGGCTTATTTTTTTTTTTTTAAGTTGGTGTTCTCACTTTGTTGCCCAGAATGGTGTGCAGTGGCACAATCACAACTCACCACAGACTTGATCTCTTGGTCTCAGATGACTAGGTTCTGAATGCCCACTCAGCCTCCTGAGTAGTTGCAACTATGGGCACACACACCACACCTGGTTTTTTAAAAATTATTATTTGAAGAAACAAGGTCTTGCTATGTTTCCCAGGCTGGTCTTGAACTCCTGGGCTCAAGCAATCCTCCCGTCTTGGCCTCCAAAAGTGCTGAGATTACAGGCAGAGCCACCACACCCAGCCTAATACACACTTTGTATATTAACCCCCAGTAGCCCAGAATATGAGTCAATTTGGAGAGAAGTCCTTATAGGAGGTAATTGAGATAAAATGAGGTCATATGGGTGGGCACTGATCCAATATGATCAGTGTCCTTATTAGAAGGTATGGTTAAGACAGACAGACACAGAGAGAAGACCATACAGAGATATTGGAGTCAGCCATCTGCAAGCCAAGGACAGACACCCTCAGAAGAAAGCAACCCTGCTTACACCCACACCTCCAAAGCAATGAGGAAGTACATTTCTGTTGTTTAAATCCCAAATCAGTAATACTTTGTTCTAGCAGTCCTAGCAAACAGATGCAGAAATACAGTGCAGCTTCACACTCTTTCTTCCTACCTAATCCTTCTCATTTTCTTCTCACTTCCATAGGTGTCAGACCTGATTTGTGGTCTGAAATTTCAACCAACCTTTTATGCTTGCTCCCTCTCACTTTATCCTTCACAAGGTTTTTGTTTGTTTGCTTCTCTGACTCGTCTATAGGTCTCTTTCCATTTATAGCTTCTGCTCCTCATTGGCATCAATCTAACACAATCTTCTAAATAAAACAAGGTAAAACATTATTTCCAGTTCATGTAGCAGAGATGTGAATTTTAAATCATCGTTGTTTGAGAGTTCACTTCACACTCCAGTTACCTTCTCGTCGTCGCCATTTCTTCTAAAAAATTAGGACAAATTATCCCTTAAAAATCGGATGATAAAAATGCTTTTTAGTGCATATATTTATTTTTAAACATAATTTCTCTCAAAAGTCGAAGAATCTAAGAACATATTCAACTTGTAAGTGTGCTTTTATTGGCTAACACTTTACAATAGCTCCTGTACTGATCTTCTTAAAATGACTGAATCAGATGACATTGAATAGCAATGAAAATATTGTAGCCCTAATAAGCACTTTAGAAGGCAATACACACACACCACCTTAATTGTTTTTTTAATAAAAAATTATAAATTGGACATATGTTTTTAAGGGTTTAGCTGAAGGAACAAAAATGAAGAACTGAATAACAAGAAATATACAGCAGAACCAAAATGTCTATATATCTGTACCTGGAGAACTGTCTAATAGAAAACAACGTAAGAATCCACAACTAAGACTAATAGCAGACTTAAAAATTCTTTCAGCATTAAATTCAAATACTGCTAAAGAGGTTAACTCGTCACTGTGCTAGCATTCGTTATTTTTTTTTAAAATACTAATAATTTTAAATTCTGCAATTTCAAGATGTTGGATTAATTAACTTTTTTAAATAACCACTAAGAATTGTTTCTTAGGAGTATACAAAAAGCTATTACTCTACCAAAATATTTGAGTGGTACCATTTTCAAAAATTGTTTTAAATTTTTTAGTTGAATATGGTATAAAATAAATGGGCGCCTGAAACTACTTCTTTACATGCAAATATTTATTGTAAGAGAAAATTTGAAATAAACATTTCAGTAGCGAGTGCTGAAAAAAAAAAAAAACCTAGCAGATTCTAAATCAGTTAACTGAGAAAACATAGAAGGCATTTTTATCATTTCAAATGTTTAAAAGCTTTCTAAAATATTTTTTTGGGTTGTGTCACTAATGGAAAAATGCAGCCACAAAGATCAGGCTACGAAATTTTCTGTTTCCAAAATATTTGTGCTCAAACAAATTAGAAATTCGAGAAACTTAACTTTCCAGCTATAAATATTTTTTAAATCACCATAGAATTTTTTATTTGAGTGAGATTATGACCCTGTAAATACATTTGCAGGGTCTTGTTTTTTTGCAAAATATGTCAAAAGGAGGATTTAGAGTGGGCATCCCTTCCCCAAGTTCACATCTAATATCTATCAAACGGAAGTTTTTCTGCCACCAAATCTCCACACCTACCTGCATCTGTATTCACTGTCTCCTTTCCCACCAAGACTCAAAGGAGAAATGTGCTCCCTCTCCTGTTAATGCTTCTCTCTCTTCTATTCTGGGTCCCTTGCTTCCTCGCCACCTCATTGTTTTGACTATATTGTTTTTATTTCTCTCTGACTCTTTTCTAACAACAATGAAAAAGTGTTCTTTTTTTTCCAATTTAAAAAAGTCTCATCATCCTAAACCCCTTCCAAAACCAGAGCTCTCTCTCCTCTCTTCACAAAGTTGCAAAATAATTGTCTCTACCTAGAGTCAGCAAACTTTTCTGTAAAGAGCCAACATGTCAACATTGATAACATGTCAGGGTTTGTGAAAGACGCTTTTTGCTGCAACTATTCCTTTCTGCTTTTGTAGCCTGAAAGTGGTCATTGGCGTTAGACAGTCAAGTAAGTACACCTGTGTTTTAATAAGACGTTATTTATGGACATTGATATTTAAATGTAATAAAATGTTTGTGTTTCACATGATATTATTTTCCTTTGACTTTTTTCCAACCCTTAAAATATAAAAAAAAGTTTTGCTTTCCAAGCTGTATAAGAACAGGTCCCAGGTCAGATTTAGCCTGTGAACTATACATAGTTAGTCAAAACCTGGCCTATATACACATCCTTTCTCCTTCTCACCTCCCCTGTCACTATATTTCATGATAAATATTTTGCACTTCTCATTTTACTAGATATCGGAATAAGATTTGGCATGACTCACCACACTCCCCTTCTTCTTGAAGTACTACTCTCTGCAGTTTCTATAAACCCCCATCTACGTTTCCTTGGCTCTCTGCTACTCCACTCAGTTTCCTTCATAAGATTCTCCTAGACAGCCTATCTCATTAAGGGTGATGGATCTCTTGGCTCTAGCCACTGCTGTCTTCTTCACGAGCTACACATCTTGCCTACTCCTTGGTTTTAACTGTCTTCTATATTATAATTCCCAAATACCTGGGAGTGTAATCATGATACAAAATGCCTGTTTAAAGTACAAATGTCATATCGCCACCTGTTAAAATTCTAAAATTTGGCTCCACAATTTTTATTTTTAACAAAAAAAACTTATGTTCTTATAATACAAAAACCCAATGTTTTCAGAAACACTGATCTAGACACTGATGGCTGTCAAATCTTTCTCTCGAGATAAATTTCTCTACTGAGGTCCAAATCCATATGTAGATCTGAATCTAGAACTGAATGCACACAGACATCTACAAATCAGTGAGTCCATCCAGCATCTCCTGAGAAGTTTCTTATTTCAGTGAATAAGCACAGCTTCCTATTGACTGAACTTTTGTAAGTCAGTCCCCATTCTTTTTCCTCACTATTCACAACCAATCACTAAGCACATTTCATAACCTATATCTTTAGAATCTGTCCACTTTTCTCTATTTTCATTGCCATCCAACTCCCTCAAAACATCATTCATTCCTGTGAGAGATCCTTAACTCCTTCTCTTCATGTTGACCCACCTCTGATATCAACTGTGACTATATATCGCCCTATGCTTACATTTTCAATGGCTTATGATTTCATTTGGAGTGAGGACTAATCTTCTTAACACATGTTACAATGCTTTTAATGATTTGTCTCCATATTCCTTTCCGGATTCATCTGTCAACACTCCTCATTCTATTGGCTCCAGTTCATCAACAAACAACTTCAGTCATGATCATGAAGATGACATGACCTGTAAAAATTCTCTCTCCTAATCTCCAAGACTTTGCATATGCATCCCCCTCTAATTTGTAGTCATTTTATACCTTTAAAAAATGTATTTCTGAACATTTATTTTGGCCCTTCTATACTTTAATCTTATAAATTAATTCTTTAGGTCTAAACTTAGACGTCACTAGGTAACTAGGCGTTCACAGAGGTATAACGGGTCTCAGAAATATTTTCTATTCTCTCCCTTCACACTTAACACTCTGTGTTTCCTGTGCTCACCTGTAGGGAGTGCTCTTCTCTCCGTGATGTCAGAAACAAGAATTTTCTCAGCATTAAATCAATGTCTCCTCATATCAAAAGAACTCAACAGACATTTTTGATGCAATTAATATTTACCCCTCAGTAAGAGTGTTTGAGATGTTTCCACTTTTCCAAATATATGTATGTTTGCTTCCCTCAAGTTATACTAGTTTCCCTATATAATTAAAATAATTTTTGATAAATGTTAATTGACTAAAGTATTTTGAGGAAAACTTCATTTTATAAACATGTTGCATTTATTAAATTCTTTCTAAAACTGGAAAACTGAATGAGTTTCAATATTTTGAAAACTTAACTTTATTGTGATTTCTTCTAGAAGGTAGTCAGAGAATATGTGAACTCTAAGTTTTAGCTTCTGACCCTCAGGTCTCAGCTACAAATTATAAGATTTTTTCTAATAATACCATTCAATAAATAGGGCTTTTTATGTGCTAGAATTTTACTTTATCAACAAAAATATTTTAATACTGCATTACATTAACAGAGCATTGTGTTAAATCCTAGTGAGGTTTCATTGAGTAGCTTTTACCTAAATATTCATAATATTTATAAATATTTAACAGCAAGGAATCTGATTCCATTTTTAAAGCAGGTCCAACATTATCCTTCAGATTACAAGTGTTCTATAAATAATCATAATGAAAGAAAATTGTGTAGGAAACGGTAATAAAAGCATCAAGTTCAACTAATTCTTTTATACTTAAAAATTCAGTTTATTGTTGTCTTTAAGAGTCTTCCTTTTGATGTCATACTGTTTTCCCTATGATTTAAATTTCTTCTGAATCTCTCCCAAACATTTTCTTTATTAAACTATTAAGATAACTTTTAACTGTCAAATGAAAAATATAACCAAGAGTTTTATCTTAACTTAAACAACTAATGAAGCAATCCCAGTTATAAGAGTAGACCACAAGTTAGACATACAGATACTTGTGGCACAGCTAGTCATTTACCAGGAGGTGAGGACCAGACAAGAAGAGAGGGTGAAAACGGAAACTAGAAAACTAAAGAAGAAATACAAGAAAAATACAAGAAATAAAAATTAATTTAGAAAGGACAAATAAGAGAATATATATATATATATATATATATATAGTTTAAAGCCTATTGAGAACCTTAATATATATGAAAACAATTAAAATAATAAATAGGATAAATAATTGGAAATAATAGAAATAGAAGATGATGATAGATTGCCAACTAGCAGAAAATTAGAGCCCTCAAAGAATAATACAAAAACAATGAAGCAAAATAAATTGAAAAAATATAATTTTAAAAAGTGTGTTAAAATATTGAGTCCTTAAGCTACATATTGTATACTATGGACTAGAAGAAACTGACTGATTGTCAACACATGTCACAATCATTGACATATAAAGATGAAAAAAGAATCCCATAAGGAGCCAGACAAAAAAAAAATAAAGAAATGAACACCTTTTGGGAGTCATACAGCAACATTTATCTTCAAAATAGAGTGAGCAAAACCATAAGATGTAGTGTCTACAGACACAGATTTAAACCTGCAAGAACTCATGGGATCTTGTTTATGTGAGAAATTTCTTGAGACTGGGTACCAGTACGAGACGAACTCTAGTCGAGCAAAAGACAACTAGGAAATCTGCAATGTTGAACACTTTTAACTACAGATTTGAGTTGAAAAGAAAGACAACACTAAGTAGAAAGAATAGAGCAAAAAACATTATAGGCTCTGACAAAATACAAATGATTCTGCAACAAAAGCTGGGAAGATAGGCAAGAGAATGTGAGAGGTAGGTTAAATCTGTTGATAGACTCAAAAATTTCAGCAATCCCTATGACTTTAAATATCATCTGATTGTTAATAACTCACAAATCTATACTTCCAGCCGTTTCACTTAGACAAAACTTCATGATGGGATATTCAATTACCTTAGTATCTTAAATTGAATCTTAAATAGATACTGTGGATTTAACAGCACTGAAACAGAATATTTTATTTCCTTTTACTCAGATCTGTTCCTCTGTGTTTCTTTTGTAAATAAATGGCTCATCTATGCACAAAATTCTTCAAGCCAAAAATCCATGAGCTACTTATTTTCTTTCTCTCACAACCCTCCCTTTTGATCAATCAACTAATCTGTGTCAAGTATTCCCACCAAAAACTCCCTGAACCCATTTACATTTTTCCAAAACACTACACTATCTCACTATATTATCCTCCTTATCTCTTACTTCCAACTGCTCTCTTTAATCCCCGATAATCCAACCACCATTTAGCAATTGGTGTGTTTTTTTTAAACATGGATTAAATTGTATCTGCCTGATATGATCAGCTCCCCTCTCTTAACTATTCTGGCTCAACTCCCACCATCTTATCAAGGTCCTCTACAGTCATACTAATCTTCTTTCTGTTCTCTTAATATGACAATTTATTCCCACCTTACAGTATTTCAGCTAGCTTTTCCGCTTTCTTAATTTTCTTTTTCTCCTCATCTTCATATACTAGCTACAGGTGTCAGCTTAAATATCATTTCCATACTCAGCTCTTAAACCTGACAAAACCCACCTTGCTAATGTAGTTAACTCATATACTGTGTAGCACCTATGACTACCAGATATGTTTCTTGTTTAAGCATTCATTTGTTCCCCAGCACTCTGGCCATTACCTAGTTTGACCATTTAGTTTGTCATTCAGCTTAGTACCATGGAGAGTTTAAGAGGGAGTTACTGCTAAACAGAACAGGCATAAAACAGGTCTTGTCCTAAGCAAAGAAGAAATGCGATCATCCCACCAAGACATGGCAAAAGTGGTCTGGCAGCAAATGTCTTGCATGAATAATCTCTCCCACCCATTTTCCTCAAAAACATATATATTCTGATACAAATGAACGTAAACTCTACTGACCATAACATATAATAAAATTTCATTGTATGGGAAATATGCATAAAGTGTGTACATATTTATAATGCAGGTGCTACATTTATAACCATAATTTTTATCTACTTATTCTTTATAGAGAAATTAGAAAACAAGATTCTAGAAATTCTTCTAAATACACCACCAACTATTTGTTTTATAAAGACAGAGTAGTACTAAAATTGAGATTTTGATATACCAAAATAAATTATAAATAGATTATTAATAACATTTTATTCTACATAGAAAAGGATGATATATAGAAGGTTTAAATATTTAAATGTAATGCTTATTATACAAAAATTCCAATTATTAGTAGCCATATCAATAGGTATATTTCAGCTCAATTCTTTGATATAAAATGTAAGTAGTTTATAAGAATATTTCAACAAAATAATGCAAATTAATCAAAAAACCTGTGCTTTCTTTGCTTGCAGTGTGTCTCCTTTGACTTCCATATTCTACAGACATATTTTATTTGAAAATGATATAAAAATCAGATTGTAAATTAATCCTGCAAAAGCATTAATACAGCTGAGCAAGACAGACAATGAGGATTGGTTTTATTTGTCATGATTTGCTTCTTGAACAGGCCTCTGCTGCTTGATGGCAAAATAATTCAATTCTTCACACATTTTTTTCACTTTACATTTGTTTCACTATGGTATTTATTAACATTTTAATACCTAAGTAGTAATAGCCAAAGTCTAATTTATGAGATGGAGTTCTTTTTTCTCTTTCTAACAAAAAAGGAATTTAAAGCAACATTTGTACAATTATTTTTATAATAACTTATAATTATGACATGAAGCAATATTTTGATAATACAGAACAACACAGCATAAATTTTAGAAAAACATTTGACAGTATTTCCTAAACACATATAATTTTTTAATGCTGACATAACTTGAGTTGATTTATCAGAAAGTGGAGCCCGAAGCTTTCTTAGAGAGTCCAGTCCCAAGAAACTAGATCAAGGACCAAAGGGGATGAGACAGTGGATGAGGGAGTGATGTATTATTTAGTTAGAGGTTCCTGTGACTGACTATTCACTTTGGTGGAATCATCACCCTGAAATAAAATAAAATATTTTTTTATTTTAATAAAATAAAATAAAATATTTTTTTATTTTAATAAAATAAAATAAATCATCACCCTGAAATAAAATAAGATATTACGGCTCAGTCATCAAATGTGATGCAGAGCAATAATAATTACATGATAGACTATCCATAACATTCCATTAAGTTGAAAGAACTATAAAATGATATTTTGTAACCATTTGCAGACAAACAATACAAAGAAAATGTACACATCAACATATCATGACTGTGATCACTCTGCACAGGCTACCACTTTGCTCTGCCCAGCAAGGCAGACCACCACACACAGACATACACACACACACACACACACACACACAAAATTACATGAAGCAGTTTTATTACTCAGACAGGCAGCAAGGAACAACAGAAGCCTAGGATTCCCCTAGGTTCAGGAAAGCTGCCTGGAACAAATGCAGTTTTCTCCACTTGAGGTGACCTGGAAAGCAGTTGACCCTGAGTTTTACATCCCAGGGTTATGGGATACTACGATAAAGTGTTGAAGGATATCCTGTTTCCTTGAGGAAATGAAAAAGATCCCAGGCTGTTCCAGCTGGCTTTCCCTTATCTCAGGATGGTGCATCCTCAGCACCTGCTCCAGCTGTTCTTGAGAACAAGGGAGAAAGCAGAACAGGGTCAGTCCAAGGCCACCTGGAGAACTCTCATCCAGTGACCAGTTAGATATGGGCCATGATGGGATTATGATTTTCATGTCTCACTTTCATATTTCTTATCCATAGTGTTTAAAATCACCACACTGCATTACTTTTAAAAGATCTTTTAAGAATTTATTAACACTGACTCCCAGGAATATAATTATTATGCTAATGTATGTAAAATAAAAAATTTAAAAACCTGTTTCTTTCGCATTCACACCATGCTTATAACACCAAATCTGTGGGATTCTTCTCTCACCAGGTAATTAGATCAGAGTCCTCAGGTTAAGGGCTTGTTTCCACAGGCCTTCCTCCAACCCCTTCAGATGTCAGTTGCCAGTCCCAGGTTGTAACCTATATTTCTGACCAATTGGCTATATATCAGGGGTTTCTACAACCCTTTCATCTGGCTTGACAATTTGCTAGAGACAACTTAGTAACAGCCAAATAAGAGAGCAGGACAGGGCGAGGTATGGGAATCCGTGAGGCATCCATACCCAATCTGGGAGCTCCATGTTCCCAGCACCCTCATGTGTTCATCAACCAAAATGCTTCCCAAACCCTGTTGTTTAGATTTTTCATGATGCTTCATTCAGTAAACATAGTTGATTAAATCATTGGCCAGTGGTGATTAAGTTTCTCTCCCCTCCCCGGAGGTCAGGGGTGAGACAGAAAGTTCCAAGCCTCTAATCACATGGTTAGTTCTCCTGGTATCCAGTCTTTATGCTCCAAGAGTCACCTTATTAACATAAACTCGGGTGGAGTTGAAAGGGGCTTTTTAGGAATAAGGCAAGAAGTTCCTTTTACCCCATTATTCAGGAAATGTCAAGGATGTTAGAACCTCTGCCAGGGACCAGTGACTGTGACCAAATGTTATGACAAAAATGATTATTCCATCAGGCCTATGGTTCAAGAAGTTACAAAGATTTTAGGAGGTAGGGCCAGGAACCAGGGACAGAGACCAAATATACATTTCTTAGTACACACAGTAAAGAAGTCATAGTATTTAAGGACTGAAAAGATCATCTAGCCCAATATTTACTAAAGTGTAAATATTGTGCTGAGTGGGTATCCTGTGTTTGCCCCTTGAGATGCACTTTTGCCTTTCTTTGCACCACGGGCTTTACTCTTGGGAATGGAACAAGCTTGCTTGCTGTCTAGCTACTGATTGGGTTCTACTAATGAATAGTGTAATGGATGTCAAAGAAATGCAATATTTCCCAAAGGAACTTGATCAGAGAACTCTTTCTTCAGGCATTATGCTGTCTGGCTAACAGACTCTGAGACATGTCAATCTAGTCTAGTCCTACCTATGATTAACCAGGAACCTAGCTTTGATCAGAGCAGTAGAGACACAATAAACAATAGAGAATGAGGAACTTGGAGAGATTTAACCTTACACTATTGATGGAGTAGTCTGTGTAAGTCTATTGCTTTTGTGTCTGGTGACAGCCCTGAAGTTGCGAAAAGTCAGCTGGGCTAACAGCTGGGAAGAGTTGCAGCTTGTATCCAGGCTCCATGGCTCAGACTGTAATTCTATCACTTTGGGAGGCTGAGGAAAGTGGACTGGCTGAGTCCACAGGTTCGAGACCAGTCCAGGCAACTTGGCACGACCTTGTCTCTACAATAAATTAAAAATTAGCCGGGCATGGTAGCACACGCCTGTAGTTCTGGCTACTTGGAAGGCTGATGCAGACGGATTGCCGGATCCCAACAGGCCGACACTGGGGTGGGGGTGAGTGCCACTGCACTCCATCCTGGGCGACAAAGTGAGACTCCAATTCAAAAAAAAAAAAAGAATAGCAGCTTGTGAAGTGGAGGAGAACAGGACAAACTGGAATTAATAGGGACCTAGTGAAACTTGCATCTCTCTTTCACAGTCTTCAACCTTGATGATGCAAGTGATTTGAAGGAGAAGCTGATCCCATAAGCTAGAGTGACACGTTTACCTGGCTCAGGAATTGAAGAAGCTTAAAAAAGAGATCTGGAGAGAGGCAGAGGCCTTGTGGATCTGGGTACTTCCCACCACAACAAGGGGAGACAACAGATCACAGGCAACATGGAGTAGATGCCACAACATATGACACCAGTCATCGGTCGTAAGGACATAGAGTCTGCTGCTTCATTCTTGCCTTCTAGATCCTGAGCAATACTTCATTATAGCTTAATATGGAATCATGGGGATAAGAGAATTTTGGGAAATATGGCTCTCTCTTTGCTATGTGGACATAGTACACAGTAACCACACTGAGAAAGGTTAAATCACTAGCTGGAAATTAGATCATTAGTTTGTGAAAGAGCCATTGCTGAAACCTAGATTCTTTGAGTGTCAACTCAATATATTATAGATATACCATACCAAGACTCTCTATTTATTCGTCATATATCTTCTCAAATAAATTAAATACTACACCTTCGTACAATGTTTAATATTATGGTGCTTTTCCAAATAAAATGTTTTCAAAAGCTCATAATGAAGAATTATTGATAGAACCTTTGTCACAAGATTATTAGAGAAAAAATAATTTGTATTAGACTGTGGATACTCACCATTATCAACATACAAAGAACTATAACAATGTTTTCCCATCTTATTCTCCTCTGTTTCATCCAAATATAGTTCAAGATTTTATGAAAACCTAACTCAAATAAAGGTCACAAAAATCATACTCTTTCACGTGAACACTTTTATATATTATTGACACAGACTTAATTTAAGAAATATTTTCGTATTAATAAAATATATTTTTTCTTTTGAAATTTCTGTTTAATTTATAATGCTAAACTTTGGCAATTACTTTATTTTGCATGACAGGTCATATGACCCAAATAATGATGTACTTGGATCATTAATTTTTTTAGTGTATATATAAATACAAATTATAAAAGTCATATAAAATTGTATCTATAAATTTAATCTCAAAATAATGGTTAATGTTGATGATATTTGCAAATATAAGAAAATTTCCCAAATTCCACTGAGGATGAGTTAATTTTTATTAAACATAATGACAAAGTATTTTAATCCTTTTTTAATCAATATTTTTTATTTTGATATTGTGGGGTACAGTTAAGGGTTAGGTATACAAATATGCTTCATTTAGGCCCCCTTGTTGATAACAGGTGTCTCCTTGTCCCCAGATAGATGTTTACTACCATTAGTCCCATCCCCCCCCATGGTTTCCCACCACTGTCAGTCATTTTCTTATGGTAGTACGTTGGATGATGAAGGTCCACTATATGAGTGAGAACATATGATACTCAGATCTTTGTTTCTGTGAGAGGTCACTCAGTATTATAGACTCTACTCCATCCAGGTTGCTGCAAAATTCATGATTTTGTTCTTTTTTATGGCTACATAGTATTCCATCGTGTATATGTACCACATTTTTTAATCCAGTCCTCTTTTGATGGGCAGCATGGTTGTTTCTAGGTTATTGCTATTGTGAACAACGCTGCGATAAACATACGTGTGCAGGTATCTTTTTTATAGAGTGATTTGAGGTCTTCAGGGTATATTCCCAGTAGGGGGATTGCAGGGTCATATGGAAGGTCGATCTTTAGAGCTTTTAGGAATCACCATACTGCTTTCCACAGAGGCTGCACTAGTTTACACTCCCACCAACAGTGTAGAAGTATTACCTTTTCGCCACACCCTCTCCAACAGCTATTATTTTTGGAGTTATTGATAATTGTCTTTCTGAATGGAGTTAGGTGGTATCTCAGTGTGGTTTTCATTTGCATCTCCCTGATGATTAGTGAGGTTGAACATTTCTTCATGTGTTTGTTGGCTGTTCGGATGTCTTCCTTTGTGAACTATCTGTTCATATCTTTTGGCCATTTTATAATGGGGTTGTTTGTTTTTTTTCTTTTCAGCACATTTGAGTTCCTTGTAGATCCAAGATGCTAAGCCTTTGTCAGACCTGGAGTTAGCAAATACTTTTTCCCAGTCTGTAGGCTGTCTTCCTGCTCTCTTGATGGTTTCTTTGGCTTTGCCAAAGCTTGTGAGTTTAATGAGGTCCCACTTGTCTATCTTATCCCTTATGGCCTGTGGGTTTCGAGTTTTGTTCAGGAATTGGATGCCAGTTTCGATTTTCATGAGGGTATGTCCTTCATTTTCAAGGTTCTTATGCTTTGAGGTTTTACATTTAGGTCTCTGATCCATTTGGAGTTAATTTTTGTGTATGGGGATAGATAGGGGTCCTGTTTCAATCTTCTGCATGTGGTCAGCCAGTTTTCCCAGCACCATTTACTGAATAGGTTCTCCTCTTCCCAGTGATAGGTGGTGGAGTGTTTGTCGAAGATGAGTTGGTTGAGAAATTGAGGTTTTGCGTCTGGAATCTCAATTCTATTCCATTGATCTATATGCCTGTTCCTATACCAATACCAAGCTGTTTTGATGATTGTAGCTTTATAATAAATTTTGAAGTCTGGTAATGTGATACCACCTGCTTTGTTTTGTTTTGTTTTATTTTTTTGCTGAGGATTGTTCTGGCTATCCTTGGTTGTTTTTGTTTCCATATGAATTCCTGTGATGTTTTTTCTAGGTCTGAAAAGAATGTTGCTGGTAATTTGATAGGTATTACAATGAATCTGTAGATTGCCTTAGGTAAGATGGACATCTTCACAGTGTTGTCTCTTCCAATTCATGAGCATGGGATATTTTTCCACTTGTTTGTGTCATCTTTGATTTCTTTGAGCAGAGTTTTGTACTTTTCATTGTAAAGTTCTTTCACGTCTCTAGTTAGGAAGATACCAAGGTATTTCATTTTTTGTGTGGCTATTGTGAATGGAACTGTGCTTTTTATTTGGGTTTCTGTTTGTTTATTATTGGTGTAAAGAAATGCGATTGTCTTTTGCACATTTATTTTATATCCTGAGACTTTGCCAAAGGCCTTTATCAGTGTAAGGAGGTTTTTGACAGATTCTCTTGGGATTTCAAGGTACACAATCATGTCATCTGCAAAGAGAGATAATTTGACTTCCTCTTTTCCTATTTGGATACCCCTGATAGCCTTCTCTTCTCTGATTGCTCTAGCCAGGACTTCCAATACTATATTGAACAAGAGGGGTGAGAGTGGGCATCCTTCTCTTGTCCCAGTTTTCAGGGGAAATGGTTCCAATTTTTGTCCGTTTAGGAGTATGCTGGCAGTGGGTTTCTCATAGATGACTTTTACTACTTTGAGGTATGCTGTGTGTATGCCTAGATGTTTGAGGGTTTTTATCAAGAAGGGGTGCTGGATTTTATCAAAAGCTTTTTCTGCATCTAATGATATAATTATGTGGTTTTTGTTTTGACATCTGTTGATGTATTTAATTACATTTATGGTTTTATGAATGTTGAACCAGGCTTGCGTCCCAGGGATGAAGCCTGCTTGGTCATAATGGATGATTTTTGAGATGTGTTGTTGAATCCGGTTTGCTAGGATCTTGTTGAGAATTTTAGAGTCTATGTTCATCAAAGATATTGGCCTGTAGTTCTCTTTTTTTGTTGGATCTTTACCTGGCTTGGGTATCAGTGTGATGTTAGCTTGATAAAATGATTTGGGAAGGGTTCCATCTTTCTCAATCGCCTGAAATAACTTCAGTAGGATTGGAATCAGTTCCGCTTTAAATGTCTTGTAGAATTCTGCTGGAAAGCCATCTGGTCCAGGGCTTTTTTTTGTAGGTAGTTTTCTTATTACATAGTCAATTTCCTTGATTGTTATTGATCAATTTAGGGTCTCAATTTCTTCTTGTTTCAACCTAGGTATGTTGTGTGATGACAGAAAGTCCTCCATTTCCTTGAGGTTTTCAAGTTTGTTTCCATACAAGTGTACATAGTAGTCTCTGGTGATCTTTTGTATTTCTTCAGGGTCAGATGTGACTTCATCTTTTGTGTTTCTGATTGTGATTATTTGGGTTTTTTCTTTCTTTTTCTTGATCAGTCTAGCTAGGGGACCATCGATCTTGTTTATTTGTCTTCTATGTCCTGGATTTGAGCTTTTGTTTTGGTGATCTCAATTCTTCTGCTGAAATTAGGGTTTTTGTGGTCTTGCTTTTCCAGCTTCCTTAGGTGGCTTGTTAGGTTATTAATTTGTGCTCCTTCCAATTTCTTCCTGTGTGTTTGTAGGGATATAAATTCCCCTCTTACTACAGTTTTTAAGGTGTCCCAGAGATTTTGGTAAGATGTTTCTTCATTTTCATTTGTTTCCAGGTATCTTTTGATCTCTCTTTTCATTTCATCATTGATCCAGGAGTTGTTTAGTATCATGCTGTTTAGTGATCATGTCTTTGTGGGTTTTGGGGGCACCTTGTTGGTGTTAATGTTTATTTTTTTACCACTGTGGTCCGAGAAGGTGCATGGTAGAATTTCGGTCCTTTTACATTTGCTTATGCTTGATTTATGGCCAATTATGTGGTCAATCTTGGAATACCTTCCATGCGGTGATAAGTAGAATGTGTATTCTCTGGTCTTTGGATGGAGTGTTCTATAGGTATCAATTAAGTCCATTTGGTCCAGAGTCACATTGAGGTTCCAGATCTCCTTGCTGATTTTTTGTCCCGATGATCTGTCGAGGGTTGTGAATGGGGTATTAAAGTCCTCAGTTATGATGGTGTTAGAGTCAATATCTTTTTTTGGTTTTCCTAGGAGTTGCTTTATAAAAGTTGGTGCACCTATGTTAGGTGCATATATGTTTAGGATAGATATTTCTTGTTGATGCAGTGAACATTTTATCATTATGTAGTGGCCCTCTGTATCTTTTTTAAGTTTTGATAGCTTAAATGGTATTTTGTCTGAAATTAGGATCACGACTCCTCCTTTCTTTTGTGTTCCATTTGCCTGGAAATTTGTTTGCCATCCTCCTATTTTGAGTCTGTGCATGTCCTTTCTAGTGAGATGGGTCTCTTGAAGGCAGTATATTGTTGCCTGGTGATATTTTATCCATTTTGCCATTCTATGTCTTTTCAGCGGTGCATTTAGTCCATTCACATTCAGGCTAATTATTGAAATGTGAGAGTTTGTCCCTATCATAGAGTTCTTATAGAGTTGTTCTTCCACTTGGTTTATTGTCTTTCTTTTGTTTTGGGGGTTGGTTCATGTGTATTTTATTCTTTTTCCTGTACTCTTGTTAATAATGTTCCTCTTTTTTCCCCTTTTCTTCTGTGTTTAGTACTTTCTTAAGTGTTTCATGTAGAGATGGTTTGGTGGCAGCATAAGTTCTTAGGGATTGGATAT
>NW_007255558.1:199616-299213 GCF_000164805.1 Carlito syrichta
TTAGATTAGCCCTCTTGAGGTAATCACTCATCTCTTGAAGGTTTTTTTCTGTCTTTTTGAGCTTGTTTTCTGTGTTTTTGAGAGTTTGGGTTAGTTCTATATTTTGGTCCTCAAGCTCTGAGATTCTTTCTTCTGCTTGGGTAATTCTGCTTTCCATGCTTATCAGTTTGTTATTTATTTCATTCACAGTATTCGTTATTACTGTTATCTCAGACATCAGCTCCTTTCTAGTTTCTTCTTGAGTCTCCTCAATTCTTTTTAATCTCTCCATTAATATCTTGATGTCTAGGTTTGTATTTTGACCAGTCATTCTGGGGGCTCTTCATTGTTTGCATTCCGAAGTCAGTTTCTCAATGTCTGCCCTCCCAGGAGTCTGGGAGAGACCCATATTCTTCTTTTTGGTTTTTCTTCATTTGTGTAGATTTTTCTCTCATCCTGTAGTGGCTAAAGTTCCTTGAGCTCTGATCTCCTGCCTCTCCCCTGTTTTTGTGGCAGGCAGCTAGCCTGTTGCCTTGGAGGTCTGTAACTCTTAGTTGTCTCAGTCTGTTCAGTGTAGGGGAGGGGCTTTGTCTCCTGTTTAATGATGTCACCATGGGAACTGAGGTGGAGGTTCTGATAGGTGGGCGGGGTGATGCAAGTCTGCCTTGAAAATGGCAGAGGTGATAGTTTTACTTTCACTTTTAGAGATACTCATGTAGGTCTCTAGGCAGGACCAGCTGCACAGCTGGGTGCTGGATCTGGGGTGCCACCAGCAGGCTGGGGTGGAGGAGAGGGTTGGGTGTTCCCTCCTCTGGAGCTGGGAGCCTCCGATTAGCACCTTACACAAGCTTGGGGTTCTGCTCCCTTACACAGGCTTGAGGTGGCACACTAGGTGCCTCAGCCAGGGTGGTCCCAGGGCTCCAGATCTCCAAAGCTCCAAAGGGCAGGTGGTGGCCCTGGGTCCCTCACAGGGCACTTCAGCCAGAAATGGGACTGGTATCTCTGAGGGGCGGGTGCCCAGAGCCTCCCTGGGTGACTGGCAGCTTGGTGCTGGGTTCTGGTCATGAGAATGTAGCCAGGGAGGGAGTGGAGATCCGGGATTCAGGATTCCTCAGCTGGTGAGAATCACATATATAGTGGAGCAGCGGCAGCCAGGCCGCAATATCTGGCCCTGTGTGGGACCAAAAGTCCCCTGGCCTCTTACCACTGTGGCTGGTGATGGGCAGGGGGCTGCAGGGAGAAAAGTAAGAGTGCTTTTGGGAACTGACGTTCGGAGAGTCTCACAGATCCACCTATGCTGTTGCCATCTTCAGGAGTCCCCGTTTTTAATCCTTTATGAGATTTAAGTAACTGTCAATGGAAATCCTGTAGTCAATTGCTAAAGGTATTCATCTTCAAATTCAAATAACAGATAAATATGAATGTTAGCATTCAGATCATTTTCCTCCAACATTTATGTACATAGTTAAATTAATATGACTCTTAAAGATAATGAAACTTCATCAAATAGTGACCATTATAAAATATGCATTATACCTTTCAGCAAAAGAGAGAACTATATTATAATATATACCTTACCTATAATTTAAATTCCCCAAATAGCCGGGCTCGGTGGCTCAGCCTGTAATCCTGTGCCTTTGGGAGGCTGAGGTGAGTGCATTGCCTGAGCCCACAGGTTCAAGACCTGCCCGGGCAGGCGAGACCTCATCTCTCCAATAAAATCAAAAAATTAGCCAGGCGTAGTAGCGCATGCCTGTAATTCCGGCTACACAGAAGGCTGAGGCGGAAGGATCACCATTGCCCAGCAAGTTGAGGCTGCGGTGGCCGGGAGCATCCACTGCACTCCAGTCTGGGCGACAGAGTGAGACTCCAACTCAAAAAAAAAAAAATTCCCCAAATAATCATATTTTGATGAATACTCTATTTCTGTCATAAATAAACTCTGTTATAACAATGTGCTTCATTTTCAAGATATAGTTATTTGGGGGAGATAACAGATTATTAATTATATTATATTGTACTTATAATAATAGCTGTCCATATGGTACAATGCCAGAAAAATTATCAAATTTTCTTATTTATGTTTTTACCAACCTAACGAAGTACTTTTTTATTATTGCATGTTATAGGTAAAAAACTGTGTTTTAGAAATTAAATAGTTTTCAAAATAATTCACAATTGGTAAGATGGGAAGGTAAAATATAAAATCATAACCCTTTGCCTCAAAACCAACACTTTTGACAAAACAGTTTGGGGAACTTCAGAAAGAATGTGTAGGAATTAAAGTAAAGCATTTTAAAAAAATAACATTAGTGCAGGACCCCATACCCTCTTTATAAATAAGCCACCAGATGTTAATCAGATATTACCCTGACTTCTATTTGTAAAAGTTTGATGTTGTTAAGAAATTGACTTTCAAAACACTGAAAAATTGAATCAATGCAGTGTGGAAAGAAGTACAATTGCTACACATATGAGATCAGAATTGAATAAAGATATATTGATTTAGAAAACAAAATAAAACCCCTTTATATGTAAAAGAAAGCATTATAATAGAAGTTTAATCTACTCAAACAGTGACAAAAAAAAGAGAAATGACCAAGTTAATGATGTAAATGTTTTATAGGTTTTCTGAAAAATTTTAAATGGCATCAGTGGTATTATTATTATTGACTTGTTTGATATAGTTTTATGTTATTTTAATTCTTCCAAAATTGTAACATTCATAAGTATACTATAGGTCAGCAGTCCTCAATGTTTTTGACATCAGGGACCAGTGTTGTTTTTTTTTTTTTTGAGTTGGAGTCTCACTCTGCTGCCCAGACTGGAGTGCAGTGGCTGATCTTGGCCACCACAGCCTCGCCTGCTGGGCTACGGCAATCCTTCTGCCTCAGCCTTTCAAGTAGCTGGACTTACAGGTGCACGCTACCACGCCCGGCTAATTTTTTGATTTTATTGTAGAGATGAGGTCTCACCTGCCCAGGCGGGTCTCGAACCCGCGGGCTCAGGCAATCCACTCACCTCAGCCTCCCAAATGTGCGGGATTACAGGCTGAGCCACTAAGCCCAGCTAGGGACCAGTTTCATGAAAGATAATTTTTCCATGGACCGAGAGGTGGGAGGGGAATGGTTTCTTTATGGTTCAGGGGTATGACATGTATTGTGCACTTTATTTCTATTATTATTACATTGTAATATATAATTATACAACTCACCATTAAAAAAAAAAAGAGGCACAGATGGAAGTGGTAAATAAAATCATGGGTGGACCACACACAGACTAAAATAAGTGTTGGATTCTGACTTAAAGCCTGCCACCAGATGGAGCTGTACACTGAAGTACAGCAACTCACTTACTACTCACTGATAGGGTTTTGATAAGAGTCTGCAAGCCATTGATTTATTATGGTCTCTGCGCAGTCAAACCTCACTGCTCATGTTAATTTGTAGCTGCAGCCAGATCATTGGACATTAGATTCTCATAAGAAACAAGTCACCTAGATCTCTCACATATGCAGTTCATAGTAGGGACCACACTCCTATGAGAAACTACTGCCACAGCTGATCCGACAGCAGGTAAACCTCAGGCAGTAATGCGAGCAATGAGGAGTGTCTACAAATACAGATGAAGCTTCACTGATTTTCCTACCCGTGGCTCACCTCCTGCTGTGTGGTACAGTTCCTAACAGATCAATACTCGTCTGCAGCCCGGTGGTTGGGGACCCTTGCTATAAGTGTTTTGCTTGTGAAAGAGTATGTACCTATTAAACTGGCCTTCCCAAAGATAAAATAATTAGCTCTGAAAAAAAATATTTTGTAAGTCTGAATTGTAAGAGAACAAAAAAGGCAGGCAAATTTTAGTGGAAAATTGAACTTTGAGGAAGTGACCTATGGAACTAAAACTTTTATGTTTGCTGCTTTGACATTAGAGCATCAGCAATCATCAACAGCACTGAGTAGCTAAAATTAAAAGAGAAAGTTTGATTTATGCCTGGCTGGTAGAACCAGGGAAGGATGCTAAGGCAAACAGGGCAGCAAAAGAATGAGGAAAATCCTTAGGAAAGAGAGGCAGAGAAGGAAAATTAGAAGTTAGTGTGCAATCTCTGCTTAAATGACTGATTGATTGCTGGGCCACACAAATGCAGAGCAAACTGGAGGCAGTTTGAGCCGAGAGTTTAGTGAAAACCCACTATAGACTAGATAGCTTGATTTTAATCATGTCTAATAGATGTGTGATTGAACGTGGAATTTGATTTTAATCAAGTTTAATGCATGCTAAAACAAAACCCAACACTCCTTTTGTGGCCTATAACATAATCAGAGTCTGAAAAATATAACACTCAAAATGCCCAAAATATAATCCAAAACTATTTGATATATGAAGAAAGGAAATATGATTCATTCTTAAAGAAAAAGACAATCAGGAGATAGCAATGTAGCGGTGAAGCAGATATTGAAACTTTCGAGACATAATCTTTAAAGACTATGAACTAATCAATGAGTTTAAAGAAAATTTATGTATAATGAATAAAAAGTAAGTAAAAGCAGAAAAATGGTATTATTCAAAATAGCCGGCCATTGCCAGGTCATTGCTAGGCCAATGCCACCGCCCTTGCCTTACTAAACTCTGGTGTGGCCATATACTCTTTGAGTTAAGGCCATCACCATGCTTCCTGGCTTTGGTCCCCTTCCCTGCCTTGGGGAGGTGAATCTCCTCTCTCTCTCTAATTTACTTTCTAAATAAACTATATTTTTTAATCTAAAAAAATGACCAAAAGAAAATATTAGAATTAAAAAGACATGAAAAAAAATCCACTATATGGGCTTCATAGCAGAACTGAGATGAAAGAGGAAATAACATTGAAAACAGACCAATAGAAATTAAGGAAGACATAAATAAATAGAATGACAGTTCATATTCATGGATTGAAAGTCTTAATGTTGTTCAGATTCAGTAAAACCCAAAGCAGTCTGCAGATTTAGTGCAATCCCTATCAACATCCCAATGACATTTTTTGCAGAAATAAAAAAACCCATTCTAAAATGTATATGAACTCTCAAAGAACCTTGAGTAGTCAAAACAATTCTGAAAAAGAAGAAAAAAGTTGGAGGTCTTCCACTTACTGACTTTAAAACTTACTACAAAGTGACAGCCATCAGAACAATAAGGAGATGGGGAGCAGGATGACTGATGAGTAGCAGCTTAGTGTGTCTCTTGCACAGAGTCAGCCAAAACAGAGAGGGTGCCTCAGCACTCAGAGAGGCATAAGAACAGCAGCACACCCCATGGTTCACCAGTGAGGTGACCGAATGCAGGAGAAAAGAAGAAAAAATTTAATCAGCCTGGGTTGGAACTTGACAAATTTGCTCTGATCACCATTACAGACCACAAGCAGTCTTCAGTGGTGATGAGGAAACCTCTGTACCATGCAGCAGCGTCACTGCCACAATGGGGACCCCTTTCTAATTCCCACTGGAGTAACCAGCCATACACACAGGTGGGGTACTAGAGTACTTTTTCCCTCACCCCCCTCAAAAGCTCAAAATGTACAGGGAATGTTGTTAGTCCTCACAGTCTTGCCCATTGTCTAGGTGAGCTGGGTACATTTTGGGGACAGTATAGGGTAATCAGAAAGCCCACAGCTACCACTATAGCTTGCTTTCTCCTTGCCAGAGGTCAGTTGGCGCAACCCATTATATTTGATACAATACCACAGCTCTTGGGAAGGTCAGCCCCAGACCTCAGCTAACACCACTATGCATGCCAACCCAGTCACTTAGGATACCTTGGGCCTGTGCAGGCACTCAGCACAGTACTACCACAGCTGACAATTGAGAAATTCATCAGATCAAGGCTATATACAACCTAGGAAACTCTACAGAATCTACACCATGCTCCCCAATCTCATTAGAGTGGGTGTTGGCATTTGCTGCTATGAAATCAGAGGACAGGTGAGCTTCTTTCAATCATTTCATCTCCACCTAATATCATCCACCCCTCAAGACATGAACAAATCTCATGTCACTGAACGTGATTAGTAGACTAGTTTACAGTCTGAGGCATTGGAGATCTTCTTCAGAAGGTAGTCCAGAGATAGTAGTGGCCAATTCTCCTCAAAACTCAACCCCTGCACCTTAGCATTATCAGATTCCTTGCAGGCACTACCCAGCACTAGTCTCAATTGTAACAGTCCCATAAGGTAGCTAGACCTACAAGAATTGCAGGACACACAGACATCAGGTCCTCACAGATCACCTCTCTCAAGAGAAGGAGGAATGCATCAAATCAGAGTACTCTATGGGACAAATAAATAAAGCCAGAGAATAGAGTTCTCAGTGTTATAGATCTCCCTGCCTGAGAGAAGTTTCCTTCAGCAGAGACACAGGCACAGCACTGGGCTCAGTGGGGGAAAGCAGTGACTCTGGCACTGAGCATTCCTAGAGCCCATGAAAGATTGTGGAAAAGGGAACTTCTCCACCCCCATTCCCATCACTGCAGACATTTGCTTCTCTTGAGGAAGCTTAGTAAGAGTGCACAGTTGACACCTTTTCTATGGCAACCCCATGGAAGGTGAATGGGCTCAGAATAGTACACGAGGTAGAATCCTACTCCCCCCCTTCAAGGAACTTAAGGGTTTTCACAGATGAACAGAGGTGTATGTTTAATCTGAAAGTTTGGAATAGGATAAGGGAATAAAGGAAAAGTACACTGCTTTCCTGCCTGTATAGTAGTAGAAGTGACATGTCTACCACTGTCCTGGTGAAGGCCTCAGTGCACTTCACTACTTCACTGGGTACTCCATCAAGTGCCTTCATCAGAGTTGAGACTTTTGTCCACTACAGAGGTATTGCATATAACTACCTTCTTCAGTTTCAACCAGTTCTCTCCCACAGGTGACATTTAATGACCTAAAGGCTGAAAGGTTCAACCCAGAGAAAAAATACTGGAGTGAGGGAGAGCACACCACACCATTTGAGAACATGATATGCTTTGTAAGCCCTCTGGGATTCTAGCAACACAGGAGACAGAGAACTTTCATATGCACACATAACAATTGCTACTACAAGTAGCATCTGAGAAAGACATTGCACAAAGATTCTGTACAAACAAGGAACTATACCACTGAAAGCAGCAGAGTCAACACTACATATTATAAACTATAAACATTAAAGTCACATCCCTACAGATTTGGGAAAAGAAAGAAAAAAAAATTGAACCAAAAACAAATATGACAATAATAAGAAGAAATCGTTTACTGAAAATAGGAGGAACCAGAAAAATAATCCTGGCAATATAAAAATAAAACAGAGTTTTTCAACACCTCCAGAAGTCCACATTAACTCTTCAGAAATGAACTCTAACCAAATTGATCTGAAAGTTTGGAATAGGAATAAAACTGTTATAAACAAGCTGAATTTTTAGAAATAAAAGACTCATTAAGGAAAGTAAAAAATGCAGTGGAAACTTTTAACAGTAGACTAGAACAAAGAGAAAAAGAAAGATCTCAAAACTTGTAGACAAGTCTTTTGAATAAACTCACCAGACAACAACAAAGAAAAAAGAATCAAGAGAATGAAGCAAAGTTTCTAAGAAATGTGGGATTATGTAAAATGTCCAATCTTAAGAATTATAGGTACTCCTGAGAAAGAAGAGAAAGCAACCAGTTTGAAAAACATATCTGATGGAATAACCGAGTAAAATTTCCCTGGCCTGGCTAGAGATTTAAACGTCCAGATCAGTAAGACCAAGAACTCCTGGATGATTCATTGCTGAAAGGTCATCCCAAAGGCATATTCTAAGAGCAGTGAGACAAAAGCATCAAATAACATATAAAGGTATACCTATCAGACTAACGGTAGGTTTCTCAGTAGAAACCCTACAAACCAGAAAAGATGTGGGCCTTTTTGTCAATCTCCACAAACGGAATAACTGTCAGTCAAGAATTTTGTGTCCCACAAAACTAAGCTTCATATGAAGAAGAAATGAAGTCTTTCTCAGAGAAGCAAATGCTGAGGGAACTTGTCACCAATAGACCAGCTCTACAAAAAACAGTTGAAGGAGTTCTAACTATTATAGCAAAAGGTTGAAACACAGCACTAGAAAATCACTGGAAATTATAAAGCTCACAGGGCTTATGGAACATCAACACAATAGAGGAAAACAATGGTAACAAGGTAACAACAAATGAATGGAACAATAACTTACATGTCATTACTAACCTTAAATATAAATGGTCTCAATATGCCAGTTAAAAGATAGAGAGTGGCAGAATGGATTAAAAATCACAATTGAAAACCTGCTGCCTTTAAGTGACCCACTTAACACACAGATGCCTACAGACTCAAAGTAAAGGGGTGGAAAGAAATATCACATGCAAATGGAAACCAAAAAAAAGCAGGAGTAGCCATTTTTATATCTGATAAAACAGACTTTAAATTAACAACAATAAAAAATTATTATTATAATATACAGGGATCAATTCAACAAGAAGATATAACAATTGTAAATATATAAGAGTTCTGACAATTAAGTTCACAAATTTATCCTAGAAAAAGGGCTACATACCTTATTGCTGAATCTTACTACAGTCACCTTTGAAGTACTCCCCTTTGGAACTATGCACTGATGCCAGCACCTAGTCGACCATCAAAGCAATTTTGGAATTCTTTTTCTGGAATGGCCATCAGAGCTGTCATTGTTTTACCCTTGATGTCCTGAATGTCATCAAAATGTCTATCTTTCAATATTTACTATATCTTCAGATAAAGTAAAAAGTCATTGAGGGCTAGATCAAGTGAGTAGGGAGGGTGTTTCAATACAGTTATTTGTTTGCTGGCTAAAAATTCCCTCATAGACAGTGCTGTGTGAACTGGTGCATTGTCGTGATGCATAAGCTCCTTCAGGACCATTTTTGCACGCACCTTTCTCTCACACCAAGATCATCAGTGAAGATTTTCCCAGCTGCTTCTCTATCAATGTTTGTTTGGCCTGCTGTGCTTTGCACAGTCAGTCAGTGATATTGACACACAATTTGACAAAATTTTGTGATGTTTTTGTCAGTTATGCTCATTACTGGCCATCCTGACTTCTCTTCTCTCCTCAGAAAAAACATTTAGTCCATCTGTACACGCACAGCTGCTTTCTTCTTGATATTACCCCCTCAATCTGGACTAACATATCCCTGATTTTACTTCCACTCTTACCAAGTTTAACAAGAAATTTAACGTTTGTTTATTGCTCAGTTCAAGCTTTGACATTCTCATGGTGGCACACAAAAACATGCAACAATGATAATAAATGCCACTCAGCAAGATACTGCCATATATCAACAGGAACACAGCTGTGAGACCCTGATATACCAAGGTTGTGAAATCTTGCCGAGTTGTCTATACATTGCTGCCAACATAAGAGTACAGTGGCAAGCTCATGAACTTAATTGTCAGACTCATATGCACATAACATCAGAGCTCCCAGCTTTATAAAACAAAGAAAATAGATAAACATCGATACACTAATAGTGGGAGTCTTCAACACTCATTGACAGCAGTAAACAGATCATCAAGGCAGAAAGTCAACAAAGAAACATTGGTGTTAAACTGGATCCTACAGCAAATAGACCTAAAAGACATCTACAGAACATTCTACCCCAGAACTATTGAATACACATTTTCTCATTAGCATATGGTACGTCCTCCAGGATAGATCATATAATAGGCCACAAACAAGTGTCAATAACTTTTTGTTAAAAAAACAAAATCATATAGAGCACATTCTCCAACAACAGTGGAATAAAACTAGAAATCAACTCCAAGAACTCTCAAAATCTAACAAATACATGGAAATTAAATAAGCTGTTCTTGAATGATCTTTGGATCAAGAATGAAATCAATATGGAAATTTTGACAACAATGACAAACGTTATCAAAACCTCTGATATACAGCCAAATCTGTGCTCAGAGGAAAATGTATGGCATTTAATGCCTACAATAAAAAGATGGAATGATCACAAATTAATAACCTAATGTCACATCTTAAGGAGCTAAAAAAAGAGAACAAATTAAACTCAAAGTTAACAGAAAAAGAAATAACAAGAATTAAAGCATACCTGAAGTAACTTGAAATTTAAAAAATACAAAAAAATCAATGAAACAAAAAGTTGGTTCTTTGACAAGATAAAACTCATAGATCACTAGCTAGATTAACTAAAAAGGAAGAAGACTCAAATAAGCTCAATCAGAAATGAAAATGGAGAAATTACAACTAATACTATGAAAAGATTATTATGAACTCCTCTATGTAAACAAACTAACCAGTATAGAGGAAATAAATAAATTCTTGGAAACATTACCCCCTCAATCTTGAATAAGGAAGAAATAGAAACTCTGGACAGATCAATAATGAGTATTGAGACTGAATCAGTTATTAAAAGTCTACCAACAAAAAAAAGGTCAAGAACCTGACAGACTCATTCTAGTAGACTTTCATAGAAAGACTATCAATTCTATTAAAGCTATTCCAGAATATTGAAAAGAAGATAATTTTTCCTAACTCATTCTAGGAAACCAGTATCATCCTAATACCAAAGCCAGGAAGAGAAACAACAAAAAGAGAAAACTACAGGTCAATATCCCTGATGAATATAGACAAAAATCCTCAACAAAATACTAGCAAACCATATCCAACAGCACATCAAAATAATAATAATAATATTAATGCATCATGATCAAGGGGGTTTTATCCCAGGAACGCAAGGATATTTCAACATACATAAGCCAATAGATGTGATCCAACACATAAACAGAATTAAAAACAAAAATCAGATGATTATTTCAACCAACACAGAAAAAGAATTTGATACAATCCAACATTCCTTCATGATAAAAATCCTCAGCATAATACACATGGAAGGAACATTCCTTGAAATAATAAAAGCCCCATACACAACAAATCCACAGCCAATATCATCCTGAATGGGGAAAAAGTTGAAAGCATTCCCCCTCACATCTGGAACAAAGCAAAATGTCTACTTTCACCACTCCTTTTCAACATAGTATTAGAAGTTCTAGCCAGAGAAATAGTCAAGAGAAATAAATAAAGTGCTTCCAAACTGAAAAAGAAGAAATTAAACCATCCTTGTATGCTTATGATATGATCTTATGCCAAAAAATCCTATAATTTCCTGCAAAAGTCTTGATGTCATGAATTAATTCAGTAAAGTCTGAGGATACAAAATTGACAACACAAATCAGTAGGACTGAACACAAATCAGTAGCACTGCCATATATCAGTAGCAACCAAGCTAAGAATCAAATAAAAATCTCAATTTCATTTACAATAGCTGCCAAAAAACAAAAATAGCATCCCATACTCATGGATTAGAAGAATCAACATTGTTAAAATGACCCCATTATGCAAAGTAATCCACATATTCATCACAATCCCTATCAAACTACTAATGCCATTTTTCACAGAATTATAAATAATAATCCTAAAATTCATATGAAACCAAAAACTAGCCAGAATATCTAAAATAATCCTAAGCAAAAAGAATATAGCTGAAAATATCAAATTATCCAACTTCAAATTATACTATGAGGTTATAGTAACCAAAACAGCATGGTACTGGTGCAAGAACAGACATAGGGACCAATGTAACAGAATAGAGCATTTAGAAATAAGCCCAAATGCCTACAACAAGCTGATCTTTGGCAAAGCAGAGAAGACACCCTCAGAAGATACCCTGTTCAACGAATCGTGCTAGGAAAATTGGACAGCTACATGCAAAAAAAGAGACTTGATCCCTATTTCTTACCATATACAAAAATTAACTCAAGATAGATTAAAGACTTCAATGTCAGACCTGAAGCCATAAACATCTTAAAGGAAAACCTCAGCCTGTAATCCCTTCTGGACTTCAGCCTAGGCAATGAATGTATGATCAAGAACCCAAAAGCAAATGCAACAACAACAACAACAAATAAACAGGTAGGACTTAAGAAAGCCAAAAATATTCTGTACAACAAAAGAAATACTCAATAGGTGCCCTACAGGGTGGGAGAAGATATTCACAAACTACATATCTGGCAAAGGATTAAGATCCAGGATCTACAAAGAACTCAAACAAATGAGCAAGACAAAAATGATAATAATAATTCCATTTTAAAAATGGGCAACTGACATGACAAACCCCTTTCCAAAGAAGATATACAAAAGGCCAACGCACATGAAAAAATGTTCACCATCAATCATCATTTGGGATATGCAGATTAAAAGCACAACGAGATACCCCACTTTATACCAATCAGAATGGCCATTATTAAAAAACCAAAAAACAATAGATGTTGGAGCAGATGTGATGAAAGAGAACCCTTATACACTGTTCATGGGAGTGTAAATTACTACAGCCTCAGCCGGGCTCGGTGGCTCAGCCTGTAATCCCACACTTTGGGAGGCTGAGGTGAGTGGATTGCCTGAGCCCGTGGGTTCGATACCTGCCTGGGAAACTTGGCGAGCCCTCATCTCTACAATAAATTAAAAAATTAGCCGGACGTGGTAGCATGTGCCTGTAGTTCCAGCTACTTGGAAGGCTGAGCAGAAAGATTGCGGGAGCCCAGCAGGTGGAGGCTGCGGTGGCTGGGAGCGGCCACTGCACTCCAGTCTGGGCGACAGAGTGAGACTCCAACTCAAAAAAAAAAAAAAATTATTACAGCCTCTATGAAAATCCATATGGAGACTTCTCAAAGAACTATAAGTTCTTTTACTATTCTATTCCTCACTCTCACTACTTGGTATTTATTCAAAGAAAATTTTATTCCTTTGGGTAGGCACCTGCGCTCATATGTTTATTGTAGTACAATTCCCAATTGCAAAGATGTGGAATCAAACTAAACGCCCATCAACTGATCAGTGGATAATGAAAATATACTACATATGTCCCATGGAATACTCTGCAGCCATCAAAATAATGAAATAATGTCTTTTCCAACAAGTTGTATTGATCTGGATTTCATCATCCTAAATGAAGTACACAAGAACAGAAAACCAAATAATGCATTTTCTTACTTATAAGTGAGCACTAAACTAAAATCTGCAAATCATATAAAATGGTATAATAAACACTGGAGATCAAAAAGGGTGGAATGGAAAGGAGATTAGGAATAGAATAATTACCTGTCAGGTACAATGTGCACAGGTGGAAGTGGTGGGTTCACTTAAAGCCCAGATATTTTCACCACTATACAATGCATCCCTGTGACCAAGAACCATTTTTACCCCCTAAAGCTACTGAAATAAAAAAAATGTGTGACCTAAAGACCAAAGAAATAGAATAGAGAGCCCAGAAAACAAACAAACAACAAAAAAGGACACATTCACAAATAGACAAGATACTTAAACATTTATCCAAAGAAGATATATAAACGGCCAATAAGCATATGAAAACATGCTCAATATCAAATCAAATTTGTAATGGGATACCATCTCACATCCATTAGATTGGCTACTATCAAAATAACAAAAGTAATATGTTGGTAAAGATAAAAAGAAGTTATAATACTGTATGCCCTTGATGGGATTGTAAAATGATAAAGTTGCTGTGGAAAACAGTATGAAAGATCAAAAAATAAAAATAAAATTAACATATAATTCAGTGTTTCTACTTCTGAGTATGTACTCAGAAGCATTAAAAGCAATATCTCAAAAGGATATTTGTATCCATGTTCAAAGCAGCATTATTTAGTTCACAATAACTAAAACATGGAAACAAATCAAGTGTTTGTCAAAAAAAGAATGAATAAACATATTGTTGTATAAACCTACAATAAATGTATTCATCATTTATAGAAATTCTGATAGATGCTACTTCATAGATGAATCTTGAGAACATCATGCTAAGTTAAATAATCCTGTCCCAAAGGGCAAATGCAGTGTGATTCTACTTATATGTGCTACTTAGAGTAGCCCTAACCATAGACACAGAAAGTAGAATAGTGGTTGCCAGGGGCTGGGGAAGAAAGAATGGGGAGTTATTGTGTAATGGGTATAGCAGTTCATTTTTGCAAGATAAAGAGGTCCGTGGATGATAGTCAATTTGATCGAACACTTAATATTACTGAACTGTATCTTTAAGTATGGTTAAGATATTAATATATATTATATAAATTTTTATATATATGTATATTCTTTCCTACTAAAAAAATACCAGGAGATTATTAAAAACAACTTTTTGTCAATTTTAAAACTTAGATAAAATTAAAAATTATTTGGAAAATGCAAGTTTACAATTGACATAACATAAAGAAGAAAATAATATTGTCCTCTATCTAACAAAGATATTTATCTGCAAAATCTTCCCATCGAAATAAACTCTAGTGTTTAGTTGTTTCACTAGGAAATTTGATGATACATTCAAAGAAGACATAATGGAAAACTCTTTGATAAATAGGTGGTAAGGAAACATTTTCCATCTGTTTGATAAACTAGCATAATATGATATAAAAATCAAACAAAAATATTACCAGAAATTGTTTTAGGTCTTAGAAAAATATTAATAAATCAAATTCAGTAATATTTTAGTATATAATGCATCATAGACAATTAGAGTATCATCATAATACAAGGCGAGTTTGACATCTGAATCTAAATTATTATGAATCTCCCTGTCAACAACATAAAAATAAAGAGAAAATGTTTTTATCATTTTCATAAATGAAAAGCATTTTAAAAAATTCAACAGTCACTCATTATTAAGAAAAAAACAACCTCTCAGCAAAATAGTACTAGAAAGACATTCCTTAACGTGATATGGATATGGATGAAAAACCACTGCTGACAAAATGGTTAACATTAAAATGTAAAATGCTTTCCTATTTTTAAAAAAGGTAAGATGCAGGCATTCACCACTTCTGTTCAATACTGTACAGAAGAGCTAGGTCAGGGCAATAAGGCAAGCAAAAAATAAATACATAAAAATCATACAGGTTAAAGGAACAAATGAAATTTGCTCATATTTGGCCAGGCACAATGGCTCAGGCCAGGCACAGTGAGTCTTATGTATAATCCCAGCACTTAAGGAGGGCCACAGCAGGGGGATCTCTTGAACCTAGTTGGAGACCAGAATGGGCAACATAGCAAGACCTTATCTCTACAAACAATAAAATAAGATTTAGCTAGGTGTGGTGGTGTGTGCTTGTAGTCAGAAGAATTGCTTGGGCCAAGGAGATCATGCAGCTATAAACCATGATCCTGCCACTGCACTCCAGACTGCAACAAACTGAGTGATAAAGTAAGACCCCCAATCCCAAAAACAAATTTTAAAAAAACCTGTCTATATTTGAGAATGACCAATGCTTGAATATGAAATTCTAAGGCATCAACAAAACTATTATGAAAAATACTAAGTAAATTTACTAAGGTTGAAATCTGTAAGTCTAATAAAAATCCATATACTTCTACATATTAATAGCAAATAGTTGAAAAAGTCAAGCACATTACATTTATATCGAACTTTACAATAGAGGAAACAAAAAAAAATTCTTAGGAGTACACACAACAAAACTGTGTGAGACAATGTCACTAACAATTTCAGGACATGAAGGGAAGAAATTAAAGATCTATATAAGTAGACATACCATTTTAATGGATTGAAATACTCAGCAATGTTAAAATGTCAATTTCTTACTAACTTGATTTATAGATCCTATGAAATCTCAGCTAAAAATGTCAAAAGATTTTCTGAATAACTTGACAAGTTATTAAAAACTTATATGCAGATACGCATGGCCTAGAATGACCAATGCATGTTTGAAAGAGAAGAACAAAATTTTAGGAATTACAATTGTAGATTTGCAGACTAACTATGAAAATATAGTAGTAGATACTGTCATTTCAGTGTTAAAAACAGACATATCAATTATTAGGAGAGAAGAGCTTTTTAAGAAATAAAGATCTGTGATGTGTGTGTGTGTGTGTGTGTGTGTGTGTTTGTGTGTGTTTACAATTGTTAGGATAGGTTGTTTGATTTTTTGACAGGCTGTTAAGTCAATTTAATATGGAAAAATAAATTTCAATAAATGGTGCCTGTACATCTTGAGAAATTTGCATCAGTCTTTATCTCATTCAAAGATAAAAATCAAATCAAAAGTATCATAAAATTAAATGTAACATCTGAAGTTATAATAGTTCTAATATAAGACTAAAGGAAATGTTTGCAACTTGAAACAGGCATTTTAATAGGATACACAAAATTACAAACCATAAAAATTTTGATAAATTTGACCTCCTTAATATTAAAAATTCTCTTTTAAAGATGCTACTAAGAAAAGAAGAATGCAAGGCACCCAAATGGGAAAAATAATCCCCAAACCTAACTATGATGAAGGACATGTGCCAGAATATACAAATAACTTTGAGATTCAATAAGAAGAGGAAAGAAAACTAGTTAAAAAAAAAAAAAGAGGAGGAGGATAAAAATTTGGACAGTTCTTCACTCACAAAACAATAAACAATTCCCTAATATGAATGTGTTCATCATCAACAAATTTCAAAAGTAGTCATTTCAGGTCAGGCATGGTGGCTCACACCTGTAATCCCAGCACTTTGAGAAGTCAAGTGTGCAGATTCCTTGAGCACAGGAAATCAAGACCAGCAGGGACAATATAGCAAAATCGTGTCTCTACAAAAATAAAAATAAAAGTAAAAAATTAGCTGAGCATGATGATGCATACCTGTAGTCCCAGCTAATCATGATGCTGAGGTGGAAGGATTACCTGAACCCAGGAGGTTGAGGCTGCCATGAACGGTGATCATGGTGGTCATGCCACTGCACTCCAGCCTGGGTGACAGAGCGAGACTCCTACTCAAAAAAAAAAGAAACTAGTAGTTTTATCTACATCCTTTCTTTTTAAATACACACACACACACACACACACACACACACACACACACACACATAAACATACACAAACAGGCAGACAGACATATCCTAAGTGTTTACTGATTATAGAAGGATACCTCACACGTTACACACTTACTAGAATTACTAAAAATGAAAAAGAATGATAATAACAAGCTCTTTCATACCCCACTTAATACCTCACTGCTGGGAGAAATTAAAAATGGTATGACTGTTTTGGAACACCATTCAGCAGTTTCTTAAAAAGCTAGACATATAACTTCTAGATATCCAGACATTCCACTCTATTTACCTAAGTGAAATGAAAATATGTCATCCTTTTCAGGAATGTCTACATTTATCATCAACAGGACCTGGATTGTAAACAACCCCAATGTCCACCAACAAGTAGAAGGATAAACAAAATGTGGTACACCCATGGAATGAAATTTACTCAGAAATACAAAAAGAACAGTTTAGTTATATGCACAAGGATTCACATAGCATGAATGGATATTGAATAACAATATTGGGTGAAGGGACTCGCTCACAAAAAAGTATATATTGTACGATTTCACTGTTATAAAATTCTAGGAAGTACAACAGAATCTACAGTGACAGAAAGCAAATCAGTGTTGTCTGGGGCCAGGAGCAGAGGAAGGGATCACTGCGATGGGACTTGAGAAATGTTTTGCAGGTGATAGTCATACTGTGTATCTTCACTGAGGAGGTGGTTTCATAACTGTCAAACTCATCAGATGGCTCACTTTAGCGGATGCAGCCTATATTATACAAGGTGAGATGCCTCTGCTGGAGTCCAGCTCCAGGAGAGAGTCAAGGCTTGAGATGGGGGAATCGGGAAGCGGCAAAAAAGAAAAGACGAACACGACAGGATCCTTCTTCCTGGGGAGAGTTCAAGACTCTGCCAGTTTTTATTCAATTCTTATATGCTTATATAGTTTTTTACTGACCCCCCTACCCACAAAATGTTACACATTAAATGTTTACATCATGTTTTTTCTTTTATTCATGGGGAAGTTGACCTTTACAAGTTTCATTTTGTTCCTTCCTGCTCCCAGTGGTGTAACAAAATACCAGCTGCCAATTTATCAGCCACATCCTGTGACCTCTAGGCCAACTGAATCTCTTCCCTTCACTATTCTATTTCTTTTCCTTTACTAATCTATTTTCTTAATTCTACCCATTTTACATTTTATATTTCTAAACAAAACTTATGTCTAGATCTACACTTATATATGAAATTAATCTTACTTCTAATCCTAAATGTATTTAATTCTAAACCTACATTAAGTGTATATAATTTTAAGTTTACCTTAAAACTTAATTATTTCCTATTCCTTCTATTTAACTAATACCTACATCTATAATGCTATTTATCTAATCCTTACTTTAATTTTAAACCTCTTTCTAATTAAACTATAATATTTCTTAAATCAAAAGGCATGTCTGTGACTTGATTTTCCCAAAAACACCTGTTTGTGGAGATACTCTGTCTCAGTTTCCCACTTCTTCATCAATCACAACTGTCAATGTTGTTACTTACAAAGGATATGAGGAAGTATTTGTTTTTCCTTTTTAGCTAAGGGTTTCAAAATTTGCATTCCCTTGTCCCTTCGGGGGGAGATTTTTGCTGTTGAGCCTTTTTTACAATTCCATACATAGGTCTAATTCCATATCCTTGCATATTCTAAGGGGCACCTTTTTTGCTGCAATCTCACCTCCATTATGCCTAGGTATAATTTTTGCTGTCAAATGCCATCATCCACTTGCGCATCTATTATCTCAATTAAAGAGGGAATATTCTCAAGCCTATGCACGCAATCCTTCAAAGTTAGGGAAGGTCCGTCAACAGGATCCATGGGGCTTTGCCTCCGTCATGGCCACATTTTACTGGGACCTTGCTCCCAGCCGACGTTTTTCCTGTTTTCAGGTCCCTTTTACCTTACTTTTACTAGTGATTGTGGCTCCCGGCATGACTCCCAAAATAAAATTATTTGTTGGAGTAGGACCCCTTGTAGTACAGGCTTCCCTCACTAGGGAAGTGTTCTTTTCAAAATTTTTTTTTTTTTTAATTTTAAAGATGTGGGGTGCAATTCAGGGTTAGGTATGCAAATGTTCATTATGCAGGTACCCTTTGTGCCCCCACTTCCCCATGCAGATTCCCTACTGCCAATTCCACTTCCCTACTCCTCCCACCCTCCCCAAAGTTCCCCTCTACTGTCAATCCTTTTCTTATAGTATTACAATAATTGTTCAAGGTCTACTTATGAGTAAGAATACATGATGCTCACTTCTTTGTTTTTGTGAAAGATCACTCAGTATTATAGACTCTAAGTCCATCCAGGTTGCTGCGAAGTTCATGATTTTGTTCTTCTTTATGACTGAGTAATATTCCATTGTGTATATGTACCACTTTTTTTTTTTTATCCAGTCCCCTTTTGATGGGCATTATGGTTGTTTCCATGGTCTTGCTATTGTGAATAATGCTGCAATAAACATATATATGCAGGTATCTTTTATATAGAGTGATTTGAGTTCTTCTGGGTATATTCCCAGTAGGGGGATTGTGGGATCCTATGGAAGGTCGATTTTTAGAACTTTTAGGAATTGCCACACTGTTTTCCACAGAAGCTGTACTAGTTTGCCTTCCCACCAATAGTGTAGTGTTCCCTTTTCACCACATCCTCTCCGGCATCCGTTCTTTTTTGAGCTATTGATGATAACCATCCTGACTGGAGTTAGGTAGTATCTCAGTGTAGTTTTAATCTGCATTTCTTTGATGACTAGTGAGACTGAGCATTTTTTCTTGTATCTGTTGGTTGTTCGTATGTCTTCTTTTGAGAACTGTCTATTCATATCTACCTATCCAGCTAAGCTAAGCTTCATCAGTGATGGAGAATTAAAATCTTTCCCAGACATTCAATCCCTAAGAACTTATGCTGCCTCCAGACCAGCTCTACAAGAAACACTTGAGAAAGAACTAAACACAGAAGAAGGGAAAAAAGAAATGACAACATTCCTCACAAGAATACAGGAAAAAGATTGAAACACACATGAATCAACCCAAAAATCAAAAGAAAGACAACAAACAAACACCAACAACAACAACTCTGTAAGAACCACATGACAGGGATAAACTCTCACATTTCAATAATTAGCCTGAATGTGAATGGACTAAATGCACCACAGAAAAGACATAGAATGACAAAATGAATAAAATATCATGAGGCAACAATATATTGTCTCCAAGAGACTCATCTCACCAGAAAGGAGACACTCACAGACTCAAAGTAAGAGGATGGGAAACAAAATTTCAGGTGAATAGAACACAAAAGAAAGTAGGAGTTGCGATCTTAATATCAGACAAAATACCCTTTAAGCTCTCCAAAATTCAAAAAGATACAGAAAGTCACTACATAATGATAAAAGGTTCAATCCATCAACAAGAAATATTCATCCTAAATATATATGCCTTCAATATAAGAGCACCAACTTTCATAAAGCAGCTTCTAGGCAAACTTAAAAAGATTGACTCTAACACTATCATAACTGGGGACTTAAATACCCCACTCACAACTCTAGACAGATCATCAGGACAAAATATCAACAAGAAAATCTGGGAAGTGTTCTAGGAACCCTTTGGCATCCATGTACCAGCTGGCTTTGTTGTGAGAGGTTGCATTTGGCTTCAGTGAATTTTTGGGGGAGATTCTTTCAATGAGTTTGCCCATAAATTATGGGTGATTTATGAGCTCACACTGTGCTGGGTGTTCAGCAGCCCAAAAGTGGCAAGATCCCCATTCTATTTACCAGATCTCATGCCTAGTAACTGTTTTTTGTTTCTCTGCATGAAAAAAGTCCTCAAAGGGAAACATTTTGCCAATGTGGAAGAGATGAAACAAAAAATGGCAGAAGCACTAAAAGGCATCCAAATCGATGAGTTCAAAAACTTTTGAGCAGTGGAAAAGTATCTTAATAGGTGTATTGCATCCAACAGAGAGTACTTTGAAGGTGGCTGAAGTTTAAACATTTAAGAAGAAATACACAATTTTTTATAAATAAATTCTGGTGTTTTTGGGGTCCCCTTTTGTATGTAAATGATATCACAGTAAACTTGATTAAAAATGCATACTATAAAACCTTAAAGGTAAAGAAAACATAGCATTAAGATTATAAATAAAGATGCTTAGAATCCCTCAAAGAAGTTAGTATCTTCACAGATTGAACTGAATGAAGTGTTATATGCATTTAGTTAATAAAAGAACTTAAAATGCCCTTGCTTTCCAGTTACCACAAAGGTTTTATTATGAAACACTGATGTAAACCCAATGAATTTTTTAAATCACAGAAAGTCAAATAATAAAATACAATGAGTAAATTTTGTAATTTATTTTTTATTAACATGAGGAATTGGCTTAGGATACAAAGGGTAAAAATAGTTGTGCGAGTAACCACCAATTCCTCAGAAATGATTTTTTTTTTTTTTTTGAGCTGGAGTCCCACTCTGTCGCCAAGACTGTAATGCAGTGGCTGCTCCCGGCCACCGCAGCCTCGCCTGCTGGGCTCCAGCGATCCTTCCGCCTCAGCCTTCCAAGTAGCCGGAATTACAGGTATGCGCTACCACGCCCGGCTGATTTAGAGATGAGGTCTTGCTGCCCAGGTGGGTCTGAACCCGCGGGCTCAGGCAATCCACTCACCTCAGCCTCCCAAAGGCTCGGGATTACCGACTGAGCCAATGAGCCCAGCTAGAAACGAATTTTTAAGCATATAAATCTATACCCTGTGGTGACAAAAATGAAACACGTAAATAAATTAAAATCACACTCTAAAATAAAGCACTAATGATATTTTATATTGTAATTATGCAGCCAACATATTTTTACAGTGTGAGAACAAATCATACAGCATATACATCTCTGAAACAATACAATGCTACATTAGAGGACTTGAAAAAAGTTTTCTAACACTTAAATTCATATCCCAGTGAGAAAGGTGCTCATTATTTCACTTTTGCCAAGAAAAAAAGTACTTTTAAAAATTGATTTATTGCCTTTCTTTTACCATGGATCATTTATTACTGATATTTGAAAAAGTCAGCCCCATGAACAGACTCAACATCAGTAACCAGGCACTATTGTCTTTGTGCCCTGGAGACAGGTAATCTGTTTTTTGCTTCTAAACCCCTGCTACTTTCTAAACCAGTCAATTGTCAAAAAAACTAATCCTTTCCTATACTCTGAGTTAGAGTACCTATGTTTCATGGTGAATCATTTAAAAGGTTAAACAACAAAAAAAATCTTCACAAGAAACAGAGAAAATCACAGGTTTCTCCAATATTAAAAAATATAATTTAGCAAGAACATAGTTTTTGAAATGTTTCATCTTAACACCATTAAAACACAATTTGCAGAATGAAGCATTAGACTATTTGCCAAAATACAATTAATAAATATATTTGGTATATATTTATATGACTAATGTTTACTTTTACATTTTACATATACTTATATATGTCATATATTATGATTGTATTATAAGTGATATTGATAAGAAGTACACTTCCTATATAATGAGATAAGTAGTTGTTATCTTTTAATTTAACTTTTTATGTTTATATATTGATAATGTCTTCATTAACACACTCATGTAAGTAACTTGGACCATGCTAGAGTAAATATCACTGTTTTTCAGAAAAACAAAATGCTAATTTAAAATAAATATAAACATTGTGCATTCAATTTGGAAGTTGGAGAAAATTGAAACTACATGAATCTAGGAGATCTTCATATAGACATGCTTCCATTATAGTCCTACAAAACCAGGGAAGGAATAAAACCCAGTGGTAGAAAGAACCAGATTTGAAATCAAATGGACCCATTGTTTATTAGCTGAGAGGCCCAGAGCAAGTAGTTTTACTTCCCCAAATCTAAGTTTCTTCATCTTTTAGGCAGAAATAATAATATGTACACCATGGAGTTTCTGCAAGTATTCACTAACATCATATATACATATATGAAAGTATTACCATGTAGTAAACACTGGTTTTTAGTCTAAAAATTACCCTCTCTACATAATTGTTCATTGATTCTAATCCACACCTCTAATAAATTGGAAACAGTAACAGAAAAGACTCTGGAGCAAGTTCTACTACTATGCTAGAGCAACTGAGTAGTATCATAAAACCTATGTTAGACAAAATCATTTTCATAAAGAAAACACATAATTATGCTCAAAATAGGAACCCCTTTATTTTATATTTGAACTTTTTTTGAATCTTTGAAATGACTTTATTTATATAATTAGAGACGAAATCAACTTCGACATATGCTCCCTAATCTAGCTGCCTGTTCAGAATGTCTATGAATTTCATTTAGGCAGTACTACAGTTGGATAAAACTGCAGTCCCAAAGCAATTGATGAATTATAATCAAAAGACTAAGGCCTTGGTAGAGAGTCAATCTGGTCTGTTATTCATGTAACACAATAATTAGTTATTTAAATGCTTTGCACATTGATGTATAAAAGTTAAAATTTTATGGTTAAAAAACAGTTAAGAGGAAAGAAGAGAAGACAAAAAATTTGTAATCATATGCTAAAAAAATTATTAGCCTGTTATACAAAAATAAGTAATGAGATGAGATTCTTGGGGAAATCTCCTAGATGGAGGTTGAAAGCCAGAAAAATCATAGAATATGGGAAGCAGAAATGATTAATAAGATGTAGTTATTATCGTTCATATTAGACAAGTTCTTCCAAAGTTAGTACATAACGCTTGCAAGAGAAAGACAGATATCTATCTTAAGGCTAAAATATTTTAAACATCGACAGATCTCTTGATAAAACCCTCTTTGATAAGAAACCATGATTATTCCTTTAGATGTATCTCTCAAATATTAGAAATAAAACACCTCAAGGACCAAAATAAGTAAAAGCAAAAGGTGACCATAGGTCCTTCATTTGACCTTTAACAAAAACAAAAACAGGAGTCAATATGTTCCACTTCCTCTCTCATCACATTGCTAAGCTATCACCAAATGACATTAACACCAGTTTCCAGGATCCTGAGAACTTTTAGACTAATGAAGAGGTGAGAAAACGAAAGTCACATTTGACTAACTCTTTACATTATAACTAAAATGAAGACAATCTAAACTGCATATTTCTCATTAAATGCTTTGCCATTTCATTGCCATTAAAACAATCAAAATAAGTATTTCATGCAGAGGGAAGGCATTCTCAGATTTGATAGAACAAGTCTTTCTTAAGTCAAAGATAAAAAGACTAACGTTCTCTTTTAAAATAAGAAAAAGATAAACAGGCAACTCACACACATACACACACACACACACACACACACACACACCCAAAAAACACAATACAAATAGCTGATAAATATGAAAGGAAGTACAGTCTTAATCTATTCAAGGAAATACAAATTAACATAGTAGAAAACTTAAAATATTTGCCAGTTGATAATACAGATAAATGGACAGTCTCTTAGACTGATGGCAAAAATACAATTCATTGAAGCCTTTTGAGTAAACACTTCAGTAGGAACTATCAAAAATTTAAAACAAATATATCAAAATTTTGACCCAACAATTTCATTTTTTAAAACTTTCTGTAGATTTGGATCTCACATAGGCCATAAATAAGATTTTGCTAAGTGATATAACAGAACAAATTACCCAACTCACCCATTAAATAATCATAGTAAACAATAAGAAACATACTGTACTCACTTTCTGACAAGGTGTCAGAGACTAATTAAAAGTACTGCATTTTTTTAAATAGAGTAAAGGGAAGTTTTCATCCCAGAAAAAAATTATTACTTTTTACAGTTAATATTATCAATAGTTATATGAAAGGGAATTCCCCCAAGAAAGTATTTATTTATAAAAAATTGGTATTTATTCTTACATGTTTAAACTTCAGTCACCTTCAAAGTACTATTTGTTTCATGCAATATACCTATAAAGACGCTTTTTCCACTGCTCAAAATAGTTTTTGAACTTGTTAATTTTGTTGCCTTTTAGTGCTTCTGCCTTTTTGTTTGTTTGTTTGTTTGTTTCACCTCTTTCGCATCAGCAAAACGTTTCCATTTGAGCAATTTTTTAATTCAATGAAACAAAAAAAAAGTTGTTTGGTGCAAGATCAAAACTGGACTGGATTAAAAAAATGTGGTACGTATACACAATGGAATATTATGCAGCCATAAAGAAGGACAAACATACGGACTTTGCAGCAACTTGGATGGAGTTTGAGTCTATCATACTCAGTGATCTATCACAGAAACAAAGAACAGAGTACTATATATTCTGACTCAGAAGCAGACCTTGAACAATTGTAATACTATAAGAAAGGGGTTGGCGGTAGTGGGAAACTGCCAGGGGAGGAGGGCACAATTCATCAACAAGGGTACCTAAATAATAAACATTTATATAACTAACCCTAAATTGTATTTAAAAAAAAAAAAAGGTGAGGTGAATAGGAAGGGTGGAACAGGGGATCATGCCATGTTTGGTCAAAAAACTGCTGAACACTCAGTGCAGCGTGGGTAAACGCAAGCCTTCTCAAAACTTCCAGATAAAAACTTTGCTTGACTGTTTGATCCAGAGGGACAAATTCTAAGCGTACTACAAGGGGCCCTCCTTCCAAAAGATAATTCCAGGTTTTTTAAGGTCCTCCCTCATATATCTCTGTGTATAATTTCTGGAAAGCATCTTCATTTGAGAGCATGATGTATTTGTGTCATCATCTCTGAAAACTCTCCTATCCTTTGCCATAAAGACACTATGTTTGAACTACATTGAGAATATTTCCTTAAGTTATATCATGGGATACTGCATTACACAATTATATGGGCATGCTTACATTGTAATTTCACTTTATGGGTGTCAAACACATGGGATACATCTGCACGGTACTATCTCCTGGGTGTAAGTCTGAAGTAGAACTACCCAATAACGGCAAATCTTAATAACTAAATTGATTAGGAGGGGAAGTACATATGTCGGAAGGATAGGTAAAACCAGATACCCTGCATTCAACCATATAATTTTTTTTTTTTTTTTTTTGAGTTGGAGTCTCACTCTGTCGCCCAGACTGGAGTGCAGTGGCTGCTCCCCACCACGGCAGCCTCTACCTGCTGGGCTCCGGCGATCCTTCCACTTCAGCCTTCCGAGTAGCCGGAATTACAGGCGCGCGCTACCATGCGCGACTAATTTTCTGATTTTATTGTAGGGGGGTCTCAAACCCGCGGGCACAGGCAATCCACTCACCTCAGTCTCCCAAAGGCACGGGATTACAGGCTGAGCCACCGAGCCGGCAACCATATGATATTTGCAGTTATTATCAATGAAGGATAAATTTAGTGGTGTGTATCTACTCTTCCTCAGCTCCAGATGGTTTGGCACATGACAGTGAAACAAATTATAATTTAAGGGTACACATTTATTAACCCAGCTGCTTCTAGGTATCATCATGAAAAATTGGGAGAATATAGATAACCAAACCTCAAAATAGAAGGATACCGTATCGCTTCTGATTTGTTAGCTCTATGAATGAATAAGTGCCTTGTCCTTTTCATTGTATTCATGTCATAACAGCCTGAGCAGATGAATATAAATACTATTTGCCTTTAGAATAAGAATGTCAGAGAGTATTGAGTCATCATCAATATTTTTGTTTAATGTAAAGATAGGTTTACCATGATTGTCTAGAAGTCTCCTGTTCTCTAGTTATTCCGTAGTGAAATACTCACCTGAGTGGTGAGTGCTCTTAAAATTGAAACTGCTGTCTCTCTTTGCAATTGTTTTTTAGGTTTACTCTAGACAACCTGAGTTTTTACCTTATTCTCCTTTATCAAAAATTCTTTGTGGTATAAGATTGATGAAAGTACTTAGGTTTGCTATTCTTGATTGTGTTACAACAGCAAAATAATAGGATGAACAACTGAAGTAAAAATAACATTTGCAGTCAGTAGGCTAAGCAGAAGAGGCTAGCTAATTGACTCAGTACTTTGAAAATCAGTCCTAACAAGTGATGAGGAAATTTAATTTAGTGAAGTTAGTGAGCCATATGACTTAATGAAAAACATATTGGAATCTAAATTCTGTAGCTTTTGGTAGACTGTGAGGATGGTTCAGAATTGCCTCTGCGATGAACTTTAAAGAAGCAGTTTTCAACATCTTGTTTAAGTTGCAGTCACATGGTGTTTTTAGTTTTAGATTTTGCTGTAGGTTTATAATAACCAAAAGTAAATATCCTTTTCTTTTGCAATTTTTGGTAAAGTCTGTTTTTATCTCATCTTTATATTGTTTATCAGTGCTAACCTGAGTCTTCTGCAAATGGGCCTACTGCAAATCACTATGAATTGAGGCGTACAACTGTGATAGTTAATATATTGGTATGGAGCCCTGGGCAGGGGAGCCAGAGACTCTTAATAGTTGCAAATTCTTACAAGGAGGATGCCTTTGCCCTGGCCCTGCTTGTCCTACAATCTTATCATGGTTTTTAAATGTTGGAAATTAACATTTTTTAAAAAGTAAACTAGGGCTTCTGGTTTCTAATCCTCATGAAAAAAAGCTTAGAAGTTGCCACTCCATCCTAACAAGTAAAAAGCTGAACAAGCAGAAAAATCACCAACTCTTCTTAGATCTGTAAGAGACATGAAGTCACAGGGTAAACTACTTATCACAAAATAGTGAGAAAAGCAGGTAGATACCAAAAATCACAACTTAGCAGATAAGAAAATTCCAAGCTAAAACTTCCTTGAGAATCAGTGTTGTGGTAGAGAAACCTGAACTGTCACTAACTGCTAGAGGGGCAGTGTGGACAAGCCTAAGAGTTAAAATTTCCAAGAAGACCCAGTCCGGGGTGGGGGCAGGGAGGGCAATTCTGTATTTCACTTCAAGGAGCTCAACCAAGTTCTGACAGTAAATAGCTGAGGAAAAGTCTCCTTATGCTTCTGGAAAAAAGGAGGGAAAAATAAACCATATTAAAATATGCCAGAGCACTTAACCAGAGCCTAACCTGCACGAGTATTAACAGAGCCTAACTTACAATAGGGTTTGAGGGGAGGGATTGAGAAATATGGAACTCCAGCCTATTCTAGCCAACTTGTCCTGCCTAGGAGGGGAAGAAAACTGAGGAACATTTCTAAAGTTCATACTCCAGAGACATAAATTCAGTAAAAGACTGAGACCTAATCATAGGACTACAGAACACTTCCCCTCTTCCACACCTTATCATCACATTACAAAAGGCCCATTTAAAGCAGTTCCTTCCCCCACTTCCTTCCCCCAGGGTATTATCTCTGGCTATCAAGAAAATATTAGCAAGCATACCAAAAAGTGGGGGAAACACAATTTGAAAAGATAGGAGCATCAGAAACATATATGGCGAGGATGATGGATTTATCAGACTGGGAATTTATAACAACTATGACTGCTGTGCTAAGGGTTCTGGAATGGACAAAATAGACAACATGCAAGAATCAGTGGGCAATGTAAGCAGAAAGGTGAGAATTCTAAGGAGAAAACAAAAAGAAATACTAAAGATCAAAGACATTGTATCAGAAATGAGAAATGCCTTCAATGAGCATATTAGTAGATGGGACACAACTGAAGAAAAGAAAAAAGATCTCAAAGTTTGAGGAAATCTCAGTAGAAATCTCCAGAACTGAAAAACATAATGAACAAAGACCAAAAAGAAGAAAGAAAAAAAAAGACCAAAAAGAAGAAAAGAAAAGAAAAAAAAAGATAAGAATACCCAAGAACTGTGAAACAATGACAAAAGGTATGAATGCACATACCAGAAATAACAGAAAGACAAAGAACATATAAGGTAGATATTAGCACATAAGCAATACATAAGGTAAATATTAATCCAAATATTTTAATAATTACTTTGAAGCTCAATGGTCTAAATGTACCAATTAAAAGAAATTGCTAGCATGGATAAAAAACAAGACATAACTATATGTGTCTTGGAACAAAAAGAAACGGAAAATGTATTTGAAATAATAATCACTGAGAATTTCCATAATGTAATGTCAGACACCAAACCACAGGTTTAGGAATCTCAAATAACACAGCAGAATAAATGCAAAAACAAAACACCTACACCTAAGCATACCCTTGTCAAGCTACAAAAAAATCAAAGATTAAGAAAAAAAATTCATTAAAATTCTAATTCTGGATGGAACTAGAGTCTATAATACTGAGTGACCTCTCACAAAAACAAAGGTCCGAGTATCACATGTTGTAACTCATATAATGGACCTTGAACATCCAACCTAATACTGACAGTAGTGGGAAACTATGGGGGCAGGAGGGAGATGGGATTAATGGTAGCAAATATCTGTCTGGGGATGGGGAAGCACCTCTTATCAATAGGGTGCCTGAATGATACGTATTTGTATACCTAACCCTTAACTGTACCCTACAACACCATAATAAAAAATATTGATTTTTTAAAAAATGTAAATAAATAAATAAATTCCATTTTCTCAAAAAAAAAAGCACACACCATACCTCTAGAGGAGCAAAGGTAAGTCACAGTCACCTTCTTCAGAAGTCAAGCAAGATAAAAGAGAGTAGAATGAAATATTTAAAGTTTGAAGAGAACCCACAGAATTCCTTACCCTGTAAAATTATCTTTTAAAAGTAAAGAAGTAAAAACTCACTCAAACAAACAAAAATTGATGGTATTTGTTGTTAGTATATCTGCCTCACAAGAAATGTTACACGGTTTTTAGAAAGAAAATAATACATACACATATAGATCTACATAAAGAAAGATCATTGAAAGTAAAGGTAAAAATTTTAAATCATTTTTCTTATTCCTAATAAATCTAGCAGTTCATTCAAAATAACAATAGCAATAATATATTCAAATGTACGAGTGTGTGTGTATAAAACGAATGACAGCAAAAAATGAATAATAGCAATGATGCAAGGACTGTGAAGGAGTACTCACAGCTATTATGAAGTACTCACAATAATCTGCAAAACAGTATAGTTATTTGAAAGTAGACTTGGATTTGTTTTAAGTGTATATTGCAAATTCTGGAGCAACCACTAAAAAAGTAAAATTAAAAGTGTAACTGATATGTTAAGAAAGGAGAAAAAAATGGAATAATATAAAATGCACAATAAAACCACAGACAGCAGAAAAAAATGAAAGACAAAAATAGAAACAGAGAACAAAGATAACAGATAGAAAAAGTCAAACATAAGGTAGATGTTAATCTAATCATAGTAATAATCACCTTGAAAGTCAGTGGTCTAAATGTACCAATTAAAAGACAGAGATTGTCAGAATGGATAAAAAATAAGATACCTATATGTTGTTTACAATAAACTCACCTAAAATATAAAGACACATATAGATTAAAAATAAAGAGATGAAAAAAGATATAATATAGTAATACTAATCAAAAGAAAACAAAATTAGCAATATCAATTTTAGACAGGTCAGACTTCAAAGCAAGGAAATCTATCAGGGATAAAGAGGGACCTTATGGAAGGATAAAGGAGTCAATTCCCCAAGAAGACACAACAATCATTAACATGTATGTACCTAACAAAAGAGCGTCAAAATATGTGCAGAAAAAATAATCCATCTACAAGAAAAAATGTATAGAACCACAGTTGTAGGTGGAGATTTGAACACCTTTCTATCATAAATAGATAGATCCAGCATGCAGAAAATCAATAAAATCATAGTATAGCTCAAGAGTACAATTAGTTACTTAAATATAACTAATATCTATAAACTAATTTATCTGACAATAGCAAAATACACATTCTTCTCAAGCTCACATGAAACACTCATCAAGATATATCACATCTCAGTCATAAGATACACCTTAACACATTTTAAATAATAAAAACCATAGAATGTCTACTCCTGACCACAATGGAATAAACTTGAAATCAATAACAAAAGGATAGCTGAAAAATCCAAAAATACATAGTGATCAAACAATATACTTCTAAATAAGCAAGAGCCAAAGGGAGAGGGGAAACTCAAGAAAGGTTGAAAAATATTTTGAACTAAATTAAAATTGAAATAACTTTTTGAAGTGTGCAGGATGCAGTGAAAACAGTGTTTAAGGGGGAATTAGTAACATTAAATGAATACATTACAAAAAAAGAAAGATTTAAATCAATTATCTAAGCTTTACCTGAGGAAAATAGAAAAAAAAAGGGGGGCAACTTAAGTCTAAATTAAGCAAAAATAGTAAAAATTAGATCATAAATCAATAAAATTGCAAACAATAAATAAGAGAAACTACAATACCAAAAGCTGGACCTTTGAAAAGACTAACAAAATTAATAAACCTGTAACCAGGTAAACTAAAAAAAGAGAGGACACAAATTACAAATATCAGAAGTAAAAGAGGAAGCATCACTAAAGATCCCATGAAGATTAAAAGGATAATAAAGGAATACAATGAACAACTCTATGACCCAAATTTGATAATATGGATGAAAAGGACCCAAGTCATAATCTGCCCAAATTCACATAAGAAGAAATAGATGACATGAATAGGATTGCCTCTGTGAAAAAAAATGAATCAATAATTAATAAGCTTCCAAAACAGAAAGTATCAGATAAGTACATTGCTGAATTCCATTAAGCATATTAAGAAATAAATTGTATCAATTTTTGGCAATCTCTTTCAGAAGATAGAAGCAGAGAAAATATTACCTAACTCTTCTGAGATCACATCACCCTAATACCAAAACAAGACAAAAACATTAAAAGAAAACTACAGACTAATATCTGTCTTGAACATAAATGCACAAATTCTCAAAAATATTAGCAAATAAAACCCCAAAATATATTTAAAAATTAAAAAAATTTTATGCTTCAACTAATTGGGCTTTATCTAACAGACACAAAGCCAGCTCAATATTTACTAATTAATAAGCTAATGAAGAAAAATCATATAATCATGCCAATAGATACAGAAACTGCATTTGACAAAATCCAACACCCATTCTTGAAAAAAAAAAACTCTAACTATACTCTCTCCAGTTGACAAAGAATTTCTTAAAAAAACATGTATAGTTAGCATCATACTTACTACAGTGAGAAACTGGAAGATGAATTTCCACTATCAGGAAGAAAGCAAGGATACATTCCATTACCACTGCTTTCCAATATCATACTGGAGATCTCAGACAATGCAACAAGACAAAAAGGGAAATAAAAAGTATATTGATTGAAAAATAATTAAAACTGTCTTTATTCACTGATGACATGATTATCTATGTAGAAAATCTGAAAGAAGCAACAAAAAAATTCCTGGAATAAGAAGTTATAGAAAAGTTGCATGATACAAGGTTAACATACAAAAGTTAATTGCTTTTCTATACCAACAATTAACATGAGGAATTTGAAATTAAAAACGCAATACAGTCATACCATTCACAAAGGAAATACTTATGTATAAATTGAACAAAATATGTATAAGATTTATATGAGAAAAACTACAAAATTCTGATTAAAAAAATAAGTAAATAGATGGAGAGCTATTCCTTGTTTATAAATAGGAAGGTGAAATGTCCAGATTTTATATCCCACCTTAATCCTTAAATTCAATGGAATCTCAATCAAAATTTCAGTAAGTTATTTTCTGGATACTAACAAATTGATTCTAAAGTTTTTATGGAAAGACAAAAGACCCAGAATAGCCAACACAGTTTTGAAGAACAAAGTTAGAAGATCTACACTATCCAACTTCAAGATTTACTATAAAATGACAGTACTCAAGAAAGTGTGCTATTGGTAAAATAATAATAATACAAATAAACAAATAGATCAATGGAACTGAATAGGAAACCCAGAGATTACACTCAACTAATACAGAGGATGCCAATAAACTGTATACACATTTTAAGAAAGGAAAAACACTGTATTAAAATTGTAGTACTCGATATATACTGATAGCAAAAGATGAATACAAGTCACATTTGACTTCTGCAATTACAAGATGTGCTCAAAGTTGTTACCATCAGTGTCCCGACACTTCTGATTACAGCGAACTAATAATAATGCATAGATAACATTTCTTAAAATGTGTGTACATTTTTTTGTTCTCCCGTCCCTACCCACCCCCCATAGTCAACTAAGCTTTGACAAAAATAGCAATGTGGCAAAAATAGCGTCATGGAGAAAAGATTGTCTTTTCAACAAATGGTGCTGAGACAACTGGACAGTGGATGCAAGAAAATGAACTAGAGACAGACATACACACAATGTAGAAATTAACTCAAAATGATTCACAAACCAAACTGTAATATATAAAACTATAATACTCCCAGACAATAACACAGAAAAATGTCTAGATGACTTTGGGTTTGGTCAAAGCGTTTTACATTCAACACGGTTTAGGTACAATAACCACTCATAAAGAAAAAAAAACTAATAAGCTAGACTTCATTAAAATGTCTGGTTTGTAAAAGATATTGTCAAGAGAATGAAAAGACAATCCATAGTCTGAGAGACAAGGAAAAGATGTGACAAGATATCAAAGATACTTAAATACATTTTACTAAGTGAAAGAAAATGTAACCAATCTGAAATGGTTACAAATTGCGTGAGTCCATCTATGTGGCCTTCTAGGAAAGGGACAACATTATGGAAACAGTAAAAGGGTCAGTGGTTGCCAAGGGTTAAGGGGGAGAGAGGAATAAATAGGCTAGTGAAAACACTCTTTATGATGCTATGAAGGTGGATACATGTCTTTATACATTTGTCCAAACCCATCAAATATATAACACTGAGTGAATTCTAATGTAGACCAGGGACTTTAGGTGACAATGTGTCCATGTAGGTTCACTGATTCTAACAAATGTACCACTTTGGAAGGGTATGTTGATTATGAAAGAAGTTATGCATGGGTTGGGAGAGGAAGTACATGGGAAATCTCTGTACTTTCCTCTCAATTTTGCTTCAGACCTAAATCTGTTCTAAAAAAATAAATAAATAAAATATTTTTAAAAATAGATCAAATGAATGATCTCCAGTTCAACACTGTGTAGGCCAAACAAAATATGCTTGCAATTCAGAGTTATTTGTGAGCTACCAGTTTATAATCTCTAATTTGAGGAAATTGTTTCTGGGAGGTTAAGCAGTCCTTGCTTCAAATGCTGGCTTTGTCATGAAATATGTAAGCTTGAGTAACCACACCTCAGTCTCATCATGTGGGAAAGGGAAGTATTTGCTCTATCTATGCCTTGAGCTAGTCCATTTTAATTATTTTGCTTTTGTTAAACAAATAACAATTCTGAATGGAGACAAGGCAGTAATCTTGTGGAGTGTATTCAGCAGAGGACAACTGAGCTTTTGGCCAATGTAAGTACATTTTGATTCATGGATACCTATAACAGCATCAGAATTACGTACATGCTTTGACTTTTTTATAAGAAATATATTTTTGTGTTTGCTTGATCTTCTGATTTTCAGGAAATTGTAGTGAATGAGGGAATAACGATTTTGTGCAAAGTTATCCCGTTCCCAAAACCATGAGCTTAGTCCAGGAATGGTCATGAGAATATGCTGAGTCAATGAGTCACTTCACTAGAATTCTAAAGTTAGGAGAAAGAGAACATTTCTTTCCTTAAATGTCATGAGCTTTTAAAAGTTAAACTTTACTAGGTCTAGAAAGGCTAAAGAGATCACTAAGCAAGGGAAGACAAAAGAATGAAAGAACTACAATGAAGCACAAAGGCAAGTGCTTGGGAATGTAGTGTCTCTGCCTTTTTCTTTTTGTAAGCCCAAGAAAGTGGATCTTAAGTAGATGGACAGCACATATTCAAAAACTGGATCTTAAGTAGATGGACAACACATATATTTTAAATAAATTAATGAATGAATCATATAAATTAGATGCCAGATTTGAACTTTCAAGTTCACAATTTTTGTTTTATGTTACTATGATCAAGAATTTCTTCCTTTCTTCTCCTTTTTTGTTTTTAAATCTGATTTCATGTTCAGAACCCACTCCATCCATTGTAGGTGTTGTTGGCACTGTCCTTCCAATGCTGGTCATAGGTGAACACGCATGGTCTAGGCCAGGTTAATTAGAAGATTTTTTTCTACTTGTAAACAGTAGTTTTGACCCAGGAATTGTTCCAGGTTCAGGATTAGTTCAGGACACTAACTAAGCCAAGCAGAAGCTGAATGTTCACTGAGATTTGATCCATGAATAGGGAGTTATGAGTCTATTAGTTTAGGACAACCTGAATTAATCTTTACCTGTATGTAGAGCTAGTCTGAGAATTAAGTCAGTAAAGTGTAAAGTTGGAGGAAATGATGAAGAAAGAAACTTTATTTGTATACCTGAATGCATCTATTTCTAAAACTAGATCTGTCTATTTGGCACGAGTCAATAAGTTCTCTCTCTAAACCAGTTTGAGTTGAGTGTCTGTAATTTGCAATAAATGAGACATTATAATACAAAAATTATTCCTAGAAATGTAGAAAATTCTATACAAATGTTAATATTCAATAATTACTCTTTGACTCTGATGAAGTCCCCAGGGTAAAAACTTCCAAAGTACTTAAAATGCTGAAATAACTTGCAAAATTTTTCATCTGTTACTTACAGGAGAAAAGTACTGGTTCAAATATTTGAAATGTCAGCCCTGCCTCTTGTCACATAGTCACTCCAAGCAGCATTCATTCTAAATGAACGAAGTGGATTTGCTCTTAAAACACAACTTCAGAGCAAGTTCTCAGCCTTCCCTTTCAAAGAGGTTACCATATCAAAAGCTCCCCCGGTAGAGAAATTCTGGAGCATCATAATTAATTAATATGCCAAGCTTCTCCAGTGAAGATTCATCCATTCAACCTATCAGTCAACAAATGTTTGTCCAATATCTATTATTATGTGCTATGTGCCACATGAGGCTCTGAAGATCCACAGAAGAATAAAATAAAGCTCAGGGTCCACAGAACTCCAGTAGACTACAAAAGTGGACAAGTAAATTAACAATTGCAATACAGTGTGATAGAGTTTATGACAAATGTCTACAGTGGATGCTGCATAGAAAAGTACTTCACTGCTGGGCACCAGGGTGAGAGTCTGTGTGTGTGTTTCAATAAAGAGACAATCTATCCACATAAAAGTGATTGCATAATTTTGTAGAAGGCATTTTTGGGATTTTATTTATTCTTGTTTACTAAATGATTGACCATTCTCTAAGGACATACGAAGGCCAAAGATAACCAGAGAACATATGTTTACAAACCTGCTTATTCACTTAGTTCCTTTTATCATCTATTTAAGTTCAAGTTAATATCTGAGATTCAATAAGCTTTTTACAATTATTAAGTGTAGTGGAACAAAGATTTAAGATCTAGTTACTGGCTGGGCACAGTGGTAATGCCTATAATTCCAGCACTTTGAAAGGCTGATGTGGGAGGATTGCTGGAGCCCAGGAGTTTGAGACCAGCCTGGGCAACATAGTGAGACCTTGTCTCTACAAAAAAAAAAAAAAGCTTTTTGCAAAAAACATTTAAATAGTATATGACTATTTCTCTAAAAAATAAGAAATTTTAGTTACTTTTATTACCATATACTTCATTAGTTCTATTTTTCGAAGAATTTTCATAGAGCCACCATTTTTAAAACCCTACATTCATTCAAGCACCCTTTTTATCTTTACATGAACATAATTTGGAATAACTCCTAGGTGAATTAAATCGCTTTCAATGTGTGGTAAACAAAGAGGACCAGTTGAATGATTAGTTTCTGTGCAAGAATAGAAAGTCTGTGACTTTCCTGATGAGATGTGGCCCAGAGTTCTGACCATTGAAATCATAGGAGCATGCCCAATATTAGGGCACTTATGACCTCTATGTCCCAGGCAGTTTCTGCTTCTCCTGAGAGAGGTGGAGGACTTCCTTGCATGAAGCAAGAATGCCAGGTAATGTCAGCAAGCCTGGCCCAAGACCAAGGAAAAGAAGACATTGCCCCTCTGAGACACAGTGGCAAGCAATTTATACCCTAGAACATGCTACCTATTTGATTTCTTTATCTGGCAACTCTAGTTCGGCAAATTATAGTTTGGGCATACGTCCTGCCTGTTAATAGAAGAGGTGTATGCAGAATCTTTAAAACCTGTGAAGACAGTGTCTGGGGTGCATTCTTACTGCACCTGTCAGAAAGCTCCATCTGTTTCATGCTGCCTCGGGCACTGTCCAGTTCACTCTCAGCTCCCCACACACGCGTCTCCTCTGGTCTGCCTCACAGCATCTCCCTCTCACACACACCTGGTTTTGATGGTTTCTCCATATTGTCTTTATCTGACCATGTAGTTTCTCTACTTCCTAATCTAAAATTAGCTTCTAGAAATCCCTTTCAATTTAAAATAACCTCATTAGAGAATTTAGGACAATATTCTAAATGTGTTTTACCATAAGGACTAGGAAGGAGTATGCATATTAGACTTGGCAAGTGACCCATTAGAATCACTTTATTGCACAGAGCTCAAAAGCTATGAGCCAAAACATAAATTGTGTTTGTAACAAAATCCTAATATAAAATCGTATGACAGTGGTCATTAGTCTATCACTCAGAAGCTATGTAAAGAGGTTGAACTGTCTATGAATATGATAGACTTATAACCATAAGCAGATGTCACTGATAAGAAATACAGAGTTCCATTTTTGGCTTTGCCACTGACAGTTCTCATACAAGTCAATTAACCTCTGTGAAACATTACTTACTACCTTTCTATTTCACATTAGGGTTTTGAAGATTTAGACAAACATGAGTTAGTATAGCTTTGTTTATTAAGTAGCTAATATCCACAAAATGGGAAACAGAAAATAAAATAATACAGGCCCAGGTGTGATAATCAAATATATTGCATTGTTGGTCACTTTTACAAAATAGTTGTTGACTTCAGAATTGCTTTTATTTCTGCTTGTTTCTTATTTTCTTTTTTGTCATTTGCTGTTAAAGAAATTGTTTTAAAAATCTGTATTCCTTTATTAACAAATCGCATTAAATACTATAAATTTTGCTGAATTTGAATAAATATACCAAAAAAAATAGTTTTCATCTCAAAAGAACAAACATTGATTCACACAGCTTATAAGCACGTCTATTGATATAAATTTGCTTGGTAAGAAACATGTGTTTTGTTTAAAACTGATCTTACATTTGGAAATTTGAACAAAGCCACCCTAAATCTTAACCAGGTTAACTTTTATTCTTCAAAGTTGTGTATAATCTCTTTTAGCATGTACATTCAAGGTTACTGAATGAAACAATAAAACAGCCATAAAATAATTTATTTCACATTATAAGAAATATGATGTGAGAGAATTATGTTTATTTTAAAATAGAAAACTTTAATTAAAAGTAGCCATTAAAGCTTTACTTAGAGAAATATGCAGAATATTATTCAATGTTGCCACCTTCAGGACAAATTTTGATATAGCAGTGTAAATGGTAGGAACTAAGATATTTTCTTTCCATGATTAAATATTCAATCTACAATAATAATGAAAGGTTAACTCCTTGGACTTTTTCAGTCAGTTTACATCTGACTTCAAAATATTGTCATATTCAAATGTATGCCTAGAAAACTTTAACTAGAGGACACTTGTCTAATAGCCACCCACTGATGCATATTTATTTAGGAAACATTAGTTGGGAATTACTATATCTGAGGTACTGTGTGAGGTGTTGGAAAGCACAAAGATGACCAAGACAAATCAACTACACTCAAGGAGACCACATTCCAAGGAGAAAAATTAGCGTGTAAATGGAATATTCTAATAGTATGATAAGTCTTCTGACAGATTGTTATTGGAGAACACAAGTCAGGCACCTCAGTTCAGAGGGGAAAGAAGGAAGAATGAGGGAGGTAATTCGGGAGGTGACAATTGAGATCAGTCTGTTATAATAACAACTTTGAGACTTAATTTTGAGTGAGATAATTTAGATGATTTCTCTTTTGCATTTTTCTAATTTAAGGAAGGAAAGGAGGAAAAAAAGATGCCCAAAAGTAGAACAATGATCATGTCTACTGGTGTGTGTATATGACAGAGACTATGTTCAGTGAAGTAAGTTATTGCCTAAACCCTAGTGTTGATATTTTCTTACTTTTTTTTTTTCCTTTGGTGTCCTTTAACAAATTTTCAATAAATTATTCTTAATCCTAAAGGGAAAAAAATATGTTGCCATTTACTCAGCTCATGGTCCAGCTGTGAAAAATACAACAGAATTGCAGATACTAAGTTAGTAGTTAGCAGATGCTTTCTGTTTCAAATGCTCCACAAACAACAAAAAAATCCTCCTGACATGCAATCTGGCATCAATGTCTTTCCATGAGAAAAACTTTTGTTTTAAAAAGAAAAATCAGTAGAAAATGTTTATTTCTATTGTATTACTATTGTTTTTACATATATGCATACATAATTATTATATAATTGTTTTGTTTCATATATGTATACATATGATGTGTTTTTATAAAGTAGCAAAATGATGTAGCATATGGAGCTAGTCATATGTCTGCTCCCTGAAAATGTGCTGTACCTTCATTATCCAGGGAGGCTTTTGGTCTGCTCCCGAATGTAATAATTTCTCAAAAATCTGCAGAATTTTTAAATCAAAATTATTATTTGAAATAGAACTATTTTAATCAGATAAAATGGAAATAGTAATGTTGGTTGAATGAATTATATTGATAAATGAGAGCTTAAGTTCAAAATAGGAAACAAACACTCCAATTAAAGTCATTCCTACTCAAGTTGAAGTTTAAAGAGGAAAAAAATTTTTAAAAAAAGACCAGGGTAGCGTGCTCAATTATGTTTTCTCTGTATTGATAGAGCCATAGGAAAAAACATCTAACTCTGAATAAAGTAGTCCACATCTTTCCTAGTGAACGATCATCTAGGTACACTCATTGAAGTACAAAAATCGATTATTTTTAATTAGTTACTCATAAAACTTTTGGTTAGGTTTTAACACTCTAATGAACAACCAAATTGCACATGTCAGCAAATACACTCCTCTTGAGGTACCCCCTCTAAAAGGCTAGTATGGATGGGTAGTTTATCTTATATTTGGCTTTCTCTTCTTTGTGACCATGTCTCTCCTTCCAGAAATATTAACTGTGAAAGAATGTTGCACTCCAGTTTTATATGGCAAGAATGATCTAAGGATATAATATATATCACCTTAAAAGCCAACTTAAACTGAACCAGAGAGTAAAAAAAATTCTTAATAATAATTCTGTCATCTTTCTAGTGAGAAAGCATAGTTTTAAAATGGAATGGGTGATGAAATCTGGTGGTTCCAAATTGAATTTTGTTATCAAAATAGACTACTTTTACCATAATTTTATAAATAAATTTTTACATCAAAGGGTAGAAGGTATAGGGTTTAAAATTAAGAACATTATGTGAAATTAGATATATTTATTCTTATTTAAAACTCACTAAATTCTTTTATTGTCTTCTCATTTTACCATACATAGGGAATCTTTCTTATAGATAGTACTGGTCTGTGTAAGACCTGAGAGAATCAAATTCCAACTCAAATTCCTCCTGTGTGAGCATTCAGCTGACGTTTTGGCTTAAGTGCCACTTTTGCTTATACCTGTTTCTAATTTTAATTTATGAAAGATGCTTAATTTAAAAATACATTTAAAGTAATTTAACTTTTCTATATTTACTATCAAGAATAGTTTAAATCTTAGTTGAAGATTCTTGTATACGCTTAAGCTCTCTGAATTTTGATTTGTTCATTTAAAAACAGAAATAAGACTCTATTCAAAAACAAAATGATGCAAATAGAAATAAATGACATAATTTCAGTTCTCAAGATGAAAGTTTAATGGGAAAGACAAGAAAATTATAATATCTCAGAGATTTATGGAGTTTAAATGTGATAAGATTTATCCAGACCTTCCATTCTGATTCAAAATTATGCAAGTAATGTTGCACAAAACATATGTAACAATATGAACAACTTAAAACATTTGCTATATTCTATTATCTTGTTTACCAGTTAAGTCCAAGCACAGTATAAATACATTTCCTGGTCACTCATTCTGCCCCTGTTCCTGGCACATGGACAAGAACAAGTCTCCTTGGATTCCAAGACTTTCCTCTCCTGGAGTTACAGTCCACCATGATGATGTGCTTCAGAGGTAACTTATGCATATAAAGTCACCACCTGTACCACTGAGCCTTTAAAGCTGCTGACACTGTTTCCTGATATAACACTCATGTTATCCCCCAGAGCAGACCAGAGCCCCACAGCATTCTCACAATTTAAGGCAAGTCCCCTCAACCAGATCATTCTTAAAGTCAGTTACTTGGACCCCAAAATGCCATTTTTTTTCCTTATCCAAAGTCTTCAGAACTTGAACAAAGCAGCTCTTTCCAATGTTTTTAAATTTTTATTTATTCATTTTAGTACACATACAGAAAATGTACACAGCATATAGAAACTTAAAAATGAAAATAAAACATAAACCAGTCTCTTGCTGGGTATCTTCCATAACTCTGGAACCTGTTCTTTAGAGAACTTAGCTCTGGGCCTGCTCTGGCTGTATCTCTCCCCATTAGGAAAGGAGCCTTTAGGGCAGGTGCCAACTTCTTTGGGGACTCAAGCCCCACAATTCCCTGCCCGAGTGTTTTATATTTTATGTAGATTTTCTAAGGATTTTCTAATTGAATTCAGCAGAAGGGTTGGTCTAATTCAAGCCATGATCAAAGGCAGATGTCACATCTGGTCTGAAATTTCATAATGGACAACCCATATTTCATCCATCATGCAGGCACAGAGTGACCATTTCAATATGGAAGTTCACAGCATTCCATTCTTTCCTTAATTTTTTAAAAAAAACATTATTCTCTCTATTTCATAGTTTTTATCTTTCTGAATTTCCTATTACTCAGAAGTAGATATCCTAAAGAGGTCTTATAGTTATCTTTCCTGTCATTTCAATTCCTGCCATCTTTGGGGGATACTACCTGCTAAGCTTTCTTCAAGTAGTAAAGTTTCAGATTTCTGTTTGGGTTCATAAAGTGGAGGAATGTAAGGACATAAAGGATTCTTTTTTCTTGTATATTTTCTGGAAAATGCCCTTTTCTCCTTTGAATCCTTATTTTGAATCATTTTAATTCTTGCCATTTTGTAAAATTTCTAAATTTCCTTTTCTTTAGATTTTTGTAGCATCTTGTTTTAATCCATGCATGTAATAAGTTGTCTTGTTTCTTTAAAAATATTGCTAGTGATTGGTGTTTTCAGATTTTCTTTTCCCCTGTCTATTTGTTGTGTGTGTGTGTGTGTGTATGCACACGCACGTGTGTGTGTATGTGTGTGTGTGTGTGTCCATCTTCCATACGAGAAGCTATATTCAGAAGTCTTATACACCCTGACTCATAACAAAGAATGAGGGAATTAAAAGCTTATTTGTGGTTTTAAGCATGTATATGCAATTTTTCAATTTTGAGCTTCAACAAAATGTGGAGTAATCAAGTAAATAATTGTCTAAACTTTTGAACTAAGGATGTACTGTTTATAACATGCCAATATAACCTACATAAACTAAGATTGTGTTGGGCAAACCAGGATAAGTGCTTCTTCCTTTTGGGGGGAATTCTATATCTTTTGGTATCTTCTACCAGACTGGTGAGATTCCTCGGATAAAAATCTTTAAAACTCTTGTCTAGAGAGCCAAAGTCTGATTGTCTTCACTAAGAGGTATAGGCAAGAAAAGGGTGACAGTTCTCTCTATTCACATTCAGTGTGGGGAAAAAAAATCCTTGTTTTTAGAATTTTACCCACAACCTCACATTTGTATCATGCTCCAACTCCTTTAATTCAGAGACCATCTGTTGAGCTTTATCTGAGTAGCAAAGCTTCAGAATTCTGTCAGGGCATGAAAAGTGAGAGAAAGTAAGGGTCTGACTTCTCAAAAAGCTTTCACCCTTGTACTCTATATTTTAATTCATATCCAATTCAGTCCCAGTCATACATGCCTCGTGCCTTCCATTTCTGAGACTTTTGATAATTCTGCACTGTAAATCAAGATGATTTCACCTCCTTACTTCCATTGTGGAATTTGGTTTTATTTTGATGCTGTGTTAGCTAACTTTCCTCCATTTATATTACCTAGATTTCAATGTTTCTTCCTGTTATCTCCTTCCCTAGACATCTACCCTTGTCAATTTATATCTTTTTAAAATGTCTTTACTGTAATTTTAATGGGGCATCAAGAGAGAAAACAATTAAAATATTACAAGTACATGACCTTAACTTGTAAATGTTCTTTTCATGTTCATTGCTGATCCCCGCTTCTCAGGATCAGGCCATGAATTTAAGAGCTAGAACAGCAATCTGCCTAAACAACAGAGTGAAATTCTTCATTAAAATATTCACAGCTCTCTGACATTGAGGCACTTCAACTTGGATACAATTGCTCTCCTCTTACAATAAGTCCTTTTTCAAGTATTAACCTGACCTCTTGTTCAAGTAGTCAGTCCTTCGACGGATATACCCTTACAGGTCTGAAGAGAGTTGTAAGAGATTAGAATAAACACAGCTTAGGCTAGAGCAAAGATCCCTGCTTATTTTAGCATAGTGTTGTTATACTCAGAAAATCATTAATTCAGCAAATATTTGCTACGGTTTCTATGTGGAAACCATCACTTTGAGATCCATAATTCATAGTATTTCTTCATATGTTTGTAAGTGCAAAAATTACTGTAAAATGAAGAATTACGTGGAGAACATTGCATCTAAGCATTAGAGCCAGAAGGATGTCAAAGACCACCTACCCTTTATTTTGCAGGAGGGAATACTGAAACAATGAATGCTTTAATGATTCAGACAGCTGCACCCTTACTGGAGATTAATGAAGTGTCCTAGGAGATTTCTAGTCTGGTCTACCCAAATTGAGAGTCAATGAAGCAATTTGGGAAATTTCTACATTAAACTAAAAAATCAGTTGCCTATCCTGTATTAGCTAGCATCTTAGGTAAAATATAATCCTCATGTTCAAATGAGTCATCAAATCAATTTTGAACCCAGTCCAAATGCCTCGGCCTGTAAGCTGCTGCTGTCAGTGCATAATATCTTCTGCTGTATTAACCAGAATGCCAAGGCCCACTTTAAAACTACTCAGCCTTAATGAAAATTGTAAAACATTGAAAGTTATGCTATATATTGCACATGCATGGAATTTTACTGCCATATGTCTGATTGAAAATGTAAGCAAGAATAATTGATGTGCTTTTCTCTTGCAATCCCTAAATTGTATGCTTCAAGTTATATAATGTCCTTCTTAAGATCATCTTCTGGTACCAGGTACTTTGTTGAATGGTTATAGGTTTGAATGCATGCCACTGTTCAAAGAGATAAGTCAGTGCCATAAACAATAGCTTCTTTATTCGTGTACAAACTAATTCATATCATGAGGCAGGGTGTTGTTTAGGATACACTGACACTGGGTAGGGAGTTTGAATTGGATATTCACTTGGTCACTTGGAATGTTAAATTATAAGTTTCTCAGCGAATTCTATAACAGAAATCAATATTTTCAAGCCAAGAAAGACATTAAGGATGTGCTCTTCATGAATGCTTCATCAAAATGTCTTTAAAAAATAAACACTATTGCTGTAGTACCTATTCTTTTATCTTATAATGTGCCACTCTAATAAATTTATATTATACCTACATAACCAGTTGTGTGCTATGTAACTGCACAACACAGGTATAACCAATAGCAATGCAACTTGCAAGCAAAGTATTGTTTAAGCACACATACCCACATACTCCAGACACCATGGATATTTTTACAAGGAAAAGCAAGTTCTGACAAAGCTGGGTTAATAGATAATTGTGTGATGACTTCAGGGAATAGAGGTATCCCAGAGAATGTTTCCTTCCCTCTGGGCTTACTTTGGCTTAGAAGGAGGACGTTTCCATTTCTTTGTAAAAGAAAAATCACTTGATGTAAAGTCAAGACAATTTCATACTGAGAAGTCAATCCCGTGAGTGCACTCAACAAAGTCAAGCCTGCATGACTGAGGGCTTGATAGATGCCAAGCCAGCATGACCCAGGAGCTTAGTGACCTTTAATTCCACAGACACAAAGGACTTTCATCTGGTTTCCTAACGCCAAGGTTTTCAGAAAGAATGCTTCAGTAGCCTTCTTTGTCCCTCACCTACAACCAGCACCATTATCTGCTTCTCTAATACAGTTTTAGGCTGATTGGATACCTAGTAAAAATACCCCAGATGTTTCTTTTTGTGGCAGCTAAGAAAAAGAAATGCCCTTTAAAAATGCTTTACACTGCATTTGAAGGTTTTGAGATGTTTGCTCTTATGAAACATCTGCAGAAAAAAGTAAAGTATTATATTTCAGTTTATAAAGCATAAAACAATCAATAGGTACTAGGAATTAATGAGTTTGTTATTATGTACCAAAATTGTCAACAGAATAGAATATCATTTAAGAGACATAGGCAATGGAAAACAGAATTGATCGTACTGGGTAATGAGTGAGTTAGGAACAGTAGGTGTTCAGTGGAAGAAGATTGGAAAGAGGCAGGTTGAAAAACTGAATAGGGCAAAGAACCTGCATTGTGAATTCCAAAAAGGAGGAACATCATTAGAGAAGGAAGTAGAAACGTGACAACACAAGGACTTTGTGATGGTCAGAGAGAGGGGAAAGCTATAGTGAACAGTGAAGTGTGAGAGAACCAGAGTGTCCATGTGTGTCAACAACACACGATAAGAGAATGGAACTGTGGAACTGGATTGGCATGTCCCAAACACCCAAAGGAGTCTGAACATTTTTTGGTAACGTGACGTCATTAAAAGGTTTTCACAGAAAATTTAAGACATGCTCAGAGCTTAGTTTTAGGAAGATCATCTTATTAGCTGCATACAAAGAGAAATTGGCAGAGGAAAGAATAGAAACAGGAAGCCATCCAGAAGCCACTGTAATATTTCAGGGCTCCAGAAACTAGGGACTAAATAAGAGATAGTGGAAACCAAAGGGGAATGATTTGAGTGTGAAAACACTCAAAGTGTTTGATTAAAGGCATTGTTAGAAGGTGCAGTGAAAATTGTAATTGAATATAGTGTTAGGATTTTGTCTTACTGGTCTAGAGAAGAAAATAAGTCAAAGGAGAAACTGTTATACAATGCTGTGTAAAATAGTGCTTACAGTCATAAGCACTGCAGTGTAAAAGATCTGAGTTTGAATTGTAGTTCCACTATTGGCCAACCCTATGATCCCAGAGAGCTTACATAATATCTCTGTGCCTCAGTTTCCTCATCTGTTAAGGAGGGCTAACCAAATACCTACCACAAAGGGATGGCATGAACACAAAACAAGACAACATATTCAAATAAACATTGCCTTTTACATAATAAATATTAATCACTTTTATTAGCAATATTATACCATTTTGAGGAATGGAAGTGAACTTTATATGCCTTGATCCTGAGGCAACTTACTAGTTTCAAATAGTCAATTAGAATTGTGGCACTGGAGCTCTTATAGGAAGCAGAGAGGAGATGGAGAACGGATTGAAGTCCATAAATCCTTGAAACTCTTGGAGTTAACTATAGGAAATCATAGAATTCTCATCTTCTAGTCTCTGAGTCCAAACTGGCTGAGACCCTGATACCATTGCAATGTCATTTAAATTTGTGTAACTCCAGGCCACAGTTGATTGAACATCTGTGCACCAATCAGAAATTTAAAACAAGAATTCAAAACTGTTTTGAGATTGGAGAAATCTGAAAATCAGGGGCTACTGTATAGGATTTCAATGATTAATGGTAGGAAAATGTACAAATGGTCAAAAGAGGAAGAATGTAATTTAAGAACTATAAATCTGTAACCTTGTTATTAATCCTCACAAACTTTGTACAAAGGATAATTCAACAAAGGAGTATTAAACATATGTATATCAAACATACTACATACATATATATTATAAAGAATAAGGGCTCATTAGGCACCTGCATGGGTTCACTAAGAAAACCAATCCCAGACTAACATCATTTGGAGATTTTAAGGAAGTACAGGGAGCTTGCATAATGTTCATAAGTTTAAAAATTTAAAAGGATTTGCCAGCCTCCAGAGAGCATATTCATGTAATGTTTTAATATAAGGGCAAAGGTTGCAATGTAAAAAAAAATTAAGAGAGTTCAGACAAGCAGGGGTGGTCCATGAGATATTCTATACACAAGCTTTGTGAGGTCTTTATTAACACACCATGGAGATGTCTCTCCATATCAAACCATCATGATTTCTGCAATGGAATCTTGGCTTCAGGAGAACTCAAGTCATAAATTGCTGGTAAGTTCTTTATGCCTTTCTAGTCAAATAGTAAAGCCAAGTTGTTTATCTGGTTGAGGAGAGTGAAAAAATCAATCAACAAGCTAGTTAAAGAGTAGTTTCAGATTTTAAATCTACTGCTCCTCACTTCACTAAGAAGTAAAGTCATACATCCAGGCATCTCCAAAGTCTAGAGTTTTCCAGTACTGCTGTAAATCAACTCTATCTTGCACACAGTTAGTTCAGAGGAGTTCATACATGTAAAAAGTTCTAATTTCTATGAGAAATTCAAAGTGTCATATGGAACTGTTATAAGCAAAATGAAAAATCCATGAGATAATACTATAGTTAGGCTGATTTATAGTTGGAGGTGTAACTTATCCAAATAATGTCAATTAATGGAATAAAATTACCCAGGCAGGGAATCCCAATAATCAGTGAATGAAAATTAGCAAATTAAAAATCTTTTTCACAAATATAAAAATTCAGAACAGGTAATTATTGTCCAAATCATGAATAATAAAATCAGTGGGTAGTTCATCTGGAATAAAAATATCTTAGTGCTGTCAGTGGATCAAAGGGCTCAATTTAATAAAACCTGATTTCGTTTAACCACACCTCCCTATTTTAAGCCTAGTACAGTATCCAATTTAGGAAAATATTGGACTTACTTCACTCTGTTGTGGTTCATATGGGCAATTGGTTCTATTTCTGGATATCACAATTATAGCATGATAGTAGCATCTTTATTCTATGCCAGGCTAGATTAGGCTAGACTGGGAATCCTGCATCAAGGAAACTGAAGTCCTTTAAACAAATAGCTATCACAAAATGCATATTTTAAAAGACAAAATAACGTACAAGATTCAGTAGACATGAAAGAATAAAGCCCAGTGCAGTGTGGCTCACACCTGTGATCCCAGCACATTTGGAGGCTGAGATGGCAGGATTGCTTGAACTCAGGAGTTTCAGGAGTTTAAGCAACATCTTGTCTCTACAAAAAAATGAAAGTATTAGCCAAAGTGGTGGGTGCACACGTATAGTTCCTGCTACTTGGGAGGCTGAGGTGGGAGGAACACCTAAGGCCAGGAGGTCAAGGCTGCAGTGAGCCATGATTATATCACGGCACTCCAGCCTGGGCAGCAGAGTGAGGCCCTGACTCCACAAAAAAATAGAGTTTATCACACAGTGAAAAGTTGATCTTCCTGACCTGTGTCCCTAGCATCCATACTTTCCCTCCCACCAAAGTCTCATCATAGCTCCAGAGAGATTTTACGTTAACACAAGCAAATACACGTTCTAAACACATGATCACATACTATGTGCATTGTTCTGAGTCTTTTTTTTTCCCAATATTTTAGTATATCTTGGCTAGTTTTTCATTATCGGTGCCTAAAGATTGGTCTCATTCTTTTTAAGGGCTGCATAATATTGTGCTATACGGGTGTGCTATACATAATTTAACAACACGTATTAGATTTGCAGATGGGTTAAATCATTAAAAATGATGTTACAATAAATAACCTTGTGCAAACATCATTTCGCACATTACGGTATATGGTGTATTCATTTTTATATGTAGAATTTCTTCATCAGAAAGAATGTGATTCATGTTCTCACTTATAAGCAGAACTTGAACAATTATTGTAATACTATAAGAAAAATATTGGCAGTAGCGGGAAACTGCTGGAGTTGGTTGGGGTAGAGATAGAGGATAGGCAGTAGTGGGAATCTCCTGGGGTGGGATGGGGACACACCTCATCAACAAGGGTACCTGCATAATGAACACTGGTATACCTAACCCTGAATTGTACCCCACATCTTTAAAATAAAAAAATTAAAAGAAAATAAATAAATAAGAATGTGATTTTAAAATTCCAAATTGTTCTTGTCATTGGTTCTATTTAACCTTTTAAACAATTTGTATTTATTTTTGAGTCAGAGTCTCACTCTGTCTTCCAAGCTGGAGTGAGGTGGTACGATCACACTCACTGCAGCCTTGATAGGTTGGGCTCAGGCGGTCCTTCTGCCTCAAGCTTTTAAGTAGCTGGAACTCCAGGCACATAACACCACGCCTGGCTAATTTGTTTTATTTATTGTGGAGATGAAGTCTCACCAAGTTGCCCAGGCTGGTCTGGAATTCTGGGCTCAGGCAATCCTCTCACCTCCACCTCCCAAAGTGCCAGAATTGCAGGCATGAGCTGCCATGCCCGGCTATGTACTCTTTTATACCATCATGAGCAGAGTGGCCAATGCTTCCTCTTGGCCCATACAGTGTTATCAAATGTTTCTCTTTTTTAAAGTGGAAAATGGAATCTTGTTGCAGTTTCTATTCATGTTTCCCATATTTTCATATGTTCACGTAATTCTTGTATTTTTCCTCTGTGAAATGTCTTTATTTGTTGCAGAACTGGATGAACAACATGAGGCAAGTGAGGAAAGGGGTTTGACTGATCCAGGGGTTGGGAAAAGTACAAGTAAAGACATAGTAGACATGCAGCAACAGTCATATCAACATCTATATTTTTATGACTTTAGGTGGGAAAATAGTAGTGCTGCAAAATGAGACTAGAAAAAATATGGGCACCGGACCATGGCAAGTCTCACGTGTTTAGTAAGTAATTTAGACCTTAGATTTAGCTGAGACTTTAATTTTAAGTAACACCAGGGAGGTTTTCAAAGTCCAGTCCAAGGATACTCCCCTCAGGATTCTAATTCTATAGATTAAATGGCGAAACTGAGGGCCTAGACCAAATAGTGATCCATTACTAGGTCTGCAAATTAGTTTCATGGACCACAGATACAGGTATTTGGGGGTTTTTGCTTGTTTGTTTTTACTGAAAATAGAAAAGAACAGGGGATTAAAAAATAAAGGGAAAGAAAATAGAGAAAAAGAAAGATGAGGCAAGAAGAAAAGAGAGGAATTGGTGAAAGAAAAGTGAAAAGAGAAAATATCAAAATGCATTGCTGAATACATGACTTGCATTTCAATAAGTATGTATAGAGACACAGTGAGTATGGGTTTGTGTGGACTAGTATTCTAGGAAATGATGAGAAAAATGTTGTTAAAATGTTGTTTCTTGCTGTGAGCCATGATTTTAAAAGTTTGAAAATAACTGCTTTTGCCTAGGTGGTGCCAATGAAAGATTTTAAGCAAATAAATGGTATGATCATATTTGAATTTTAGATTTGTTTGTCATAAGGCCTACAGGCAAAAAACCTCCTCTTCAACAAATTGCACATATGCATGGATCTGTGAGCTTCATCTGAACATATTCAAAGCAATACCTTTTAATTAGATTTGCAAATGAATGTGCATATTTTTACCATAGAAGAATAACAAGTTTCCACAAGGGTCAACGTTTAATTCATTAATTTAGCCAAATGAATATCTAGTACCTACATTATTTCAGGCACATTTTTACATCTTTAAGTGCTGAAAGTCACTCAGTAAATGGAGCAAAGTTTCTGCCCTCAGGAAGTTTATGTTCTAGTCAGGAGAGCCACACCACAATAGTGAATTTTCTGGGCAGATTGTGTTTTCCAAAGATGGTGGCAACATTAACTCCCATCTCACATTTCTCCCATTACTGTGACTTTGCTATTCCTGCATTGAGTAGTGGGATCTGTATCCATTCCTGTTAAAAATGGGCATGCTTTTGTGATTATTTTGGTCAATTAAATATGGTAGGATACTCTCTCAAAGTAACAACAAAGTAATCTGACTGCCTCAAGGACCCCATACTGTGGGGAAGACCAAACTATGGCTTGCTGAGAGCTCATATGGAGAGGCCCAAGACTGCACAGGAAAAGAGAGAGAGAAAGAGAGAGAGTGAAAGGAGAGAGAGAAAAAGAGAGAGAGAGAGAGAGAGAGAGAGGGAAAAGGGAGAGAGGAGAGAGAGAGAGAGAGAGAGACCCCACACTCCACAGTACTACTCTTCTGGCTGTAGCCACAACACCCTTACAACTGTATAAGTACTACTCTTCTGGCTGTAGCCACAACACCCTTACAACTGTATAAGATGCCCAGAGCGAGGATGGCCCAGCAGAGCTCTTTCTGAAGTTCTGGCTCACAGATACCATGAGAGTTAATGATGATTCTTGTTTTGAGCTACTAGGTTTTGGTGTGAATTGTTAGGTAGGGATAGATAAAGGGAATGCCAACAAACAAATAAATACATAATCACATGGTGATTGTGGGATAAATGCAGGACACATGCCTGACTTCCCCTCCCCTGATGATGACTGTTCTCTGACAGGGAAGATGGCACCTGGCCAAGGCCAACAGTGCCTGGTCAAGATGTTTTGGGAGATGTGCATCCTTGCAAACCCAAGGCACATGCTAAAAGGTAGACACTCTTACTCTTGCTTCTCTGACAGAATGCTATTGTTTGTATCTCACTCCTTCTCCCTGCTAGGGGAAGGGTATAACCTCAACCAATGTCTACTGAGGCATAGGGAACTTTGTACCAACTGGCCTCCATCGGTCCCACCTATAAGTATCAGCAAACTCATGTCTTTGCCAAGCTGCCCTCTGGGTGCTTTCGTTGGAATAGGTAAACATTACTTGAGGGCCCCATTCGATTTGGGGCTCCTGTAATACAGTGATTAAGTGTTATGGAAAAAAAATAAAGAAAAGTAGGACTAGAGGGGATGAGACACATGGGGAAAAGAAGTGCCATACTATGCAAACTGGTCAGAAAAGGTCTTACGAATAAGGTTATATCTGAGCATGTAACTGGGTATCCCAGCTTCTGAAAACTATTTTCTTGTTAACTTCATATTGCAGCCTGTAGAAACATTTAAAGTATTTTTTTTCTTTTTCTTTTTCTCTGTTAAATGAAGTTTAGCCCAAAGCTGCCTCCATGTATGTTTTGGGTTGACTTAAAGGTTTCCTGTAACCTTTCATTGTCACCTAACTGGATGTGTAAACAGACTGTGCCAATCACTGAGTTTTGGCCAAAGGTGGCCCACAGTTCAAACCAGGTTCAAATAAGGCAGACACTGGGCTGTACCAAAGCCTGCTCTGTTTCTTTTCTGACTGTTTCTGCCCCTCACTTCCATTTTTTGTAGAACACTTTGCTTTTCCTGTCCGTAAAAGTTTTTCCACCTGGTGGCTGCACTGGAGTCTCTAAGCCTGCTTTGAGACTTAGGGAGGGAGGCTGCCTAATTCATGAATTGTCTTCGCTCAATTAGACTTTGTAAATGTAATTTGTCTTAAGTTTTTTTGGTTTTTCTTTTTTCCTTTTAACACTTCTTTGAGGGGAGAAAGACAGAGACAGAGAGAAAGAGAGGGAGAGAGGGAAGAAGGAGGGGGAGAGAGAGAAGGAAGAGAGGAGAGAGAGAGAAAGAGATGTGTGGCCAACCCCACACTCCACAGTCCTACTCTTCTGGCTGCAGCCACGACACCTTTACAACTGCATAAGATGTCCAGAACCAGGATAGCCCAGCAGAGCTCTTTCTGAAATTCTAGTTACAATGATCCCATGACTGTGATTAAGTACATACCCACTACTCTAATTATGTACTTGCTTGAGAAATTTCAGAGTCTAATCTTGGAATAGAGTGTGTGGGAACTTCACTGTAGAAATCACCAGCACCTGGAGACCCCATGGCAACATTCAGAAGTCACTCCCAGGAGGTTCATCTATAACCTGACCACAATTGAGATGATGATGGGTGGCTCTCCAGGTAGACAGCAATTCTTAATGGTTATCAAAGCACGACACATAGCCTGCCCCACCCCCAAATGACCCTCATTCCATCTCCCCCCCCCAAAATCCCCTACCCTTGACCCAAAACTTTGCAATGGGTTCTTGCAGTCATGAACCTGGTCATTTCCCCGTCTTCTGGCTTTTGAAATAAAGTTACCTTCCTTGTACCACCTCTTGCTCCTGTTCGTTATCCCTATAAGTGATGAGGCGAAGAACTTGTGATCTGCCATAAGCAGAGAGAAGAGATCTTACATTTAGCCGAACGTTGATTATGAAAAACACCTGGGATGCATTTAAAGTAGTCTGAAGATGCTTTCCTCAGGATCCAAATTCTGTAGAATTGATGTCAGAACCAAGGGCCTAAGACAAACAGTGATCCTGCAGGAGCAACCCTGCAGAGATGTGGGAAAAGGACATTCCAGAGACAGCGGATATCAAGGTTGAATCCCAGAACGCTTGGTGTATCCCAGGGACTCTAGAGCAGAGTAAGGAAGGCAGAGGGTAGTGGAGAGGAGATCACAGAGAAGGGTGCTTAAGGGAGAAAGTGGAATATTTCAGAGCTCTGAAGTCTATCTTAAGAATTTCTACTTTCATTGTGGGTGAAAACTTTAAAGCAGTTCTGAAAAGAGCTGTGCTGTTTTAAAGGATCTGTCTGGCTTCTGTGTGGAGATTAGAAGGGGCAAAAGGACAAATACAAAATAAAATTAAGAGGCTTAATTCTCTCTGTTGAAAATAAGAGAAGAGGGGCACCTCCCCCTTTCTTAAGAGCATATGCTTAGAAAACTCGTAATTGTAAGTTTTTTCTCTATTTCTTTGAAATGTATGTAAATCCTTTTAAAAGCTAATTAAGCCTCTTGCCAGCTTTACAACCCAGATATGTCTTTTCCAAGGACCTGGAAGTCATCTGTTGGAGATACAGTCAATAAAAAAAAAAATGCAACCCTGTCTCCCAGTTTCTGTGGGAGGGCAAGGGCCTAACTCCTCAGGTGTCTTAATTCAAGTTGCAAACCAACCTTTCATCACAAAGATGAAAAATTTGTTTTTCCCTAGATAAGGTAAATTAGCTAACACGAATGGTCACCCAAACTACCAAATAAATTTAGGTTGAACTACAAGTGACAAAAGGTGCTGTCAAGATCTTACTTGAGGACTGGTTACTGTTTATATTGAGAACATGTATGTAATGGTTTGTATCTGGCTATACAAAAGGGTGAGATTTCATATTGTTTACAGCCTCTTAGTGAATTGCCTGTGATACAAATTACAATCTAGTTAATGCTTATTTAATAATGAAACTGTTTCTCTGCTACTTTTGTGAAGAGGTTTTCTGAGTTGGGAAGATATTTTGTTTTCAATTATGTTTCCTAGTAGAGGGCAAGAGTGCAAAGAAAATAGTTAAGAAATTATTGTAATATTCCAGGACACAAATGATGGTGATATGTGGTAGGCTTTGCAGTAGGAATTAAAATGTAACCTTTGTGAGGGCCAGGGCAACCAACAATGTGTCAAGTGACCAAAGTAATTCATTCGTTCTTTTATTTATTCAACAAGCATTTATCTAGTTCTTTATCAGCCAGTTATAAACCTAGACCCCAATAGAAATGAAAATAAATGATATGAATGCTATTTATAACATTTTAAAGTTTTTATCCATTTTTCTGATAATCATTACATGACTTCTTAATTTTTCTAGATCTTGATTGGTATTCAAGATGCAGACCTGATTTATTCCATTTTATAAAATTGTATTAGAGTGTTTTCTTTTACAGGTAATTTATCACATCAAAAATACTAAACTTCAGCATTTTGAATAGGATATTCAATATTAAATTATATAAAACTCTATATGTCTACATAAAGTATTAAAATAATGACTAGGGCCAGGTGTGATGGTTCACACCTATAATCCTAGCACTTTGGGAGGCTGAGGTGAAAGGATTGCTTAACCACGAGTTCGAGACCAGCCTGGGCAACTTGGCAAGACCTCATCTCTACAATAAAACAAAAAAATTAGCTGGATATGATGGTACATGCCTGTAGTTTCAACTACTTGGAATGCTGAGGTGGAAGGATCGCCTGAGCTCAGCAGGTCAAGGCTGTAGTGGCTGTAAGCGTGCCACTGCACTCTAGCCTGGGTGACAGAGTGAGACTCCAACTCAAAATATAGTAATAATAATAATGACAACGATACTAAATTAGTGAAACAAGATCTGAAAACAAAGTATATTAAAGTTTTGTGTGTCCACTGCTTCTAAAGTTAGTGCCTTTGGTAACTTTTATTTTATTTTTCCATTTGTTTTTGTTTTTGCTTTGAGAAAGGGAAAGAGATGAAAGAGAAAAAAAGGTAAAATATCCTGGATGATTTTTTCCATTGTAGGAAAAACAAGATTAATTGATTTCCAATATGCTCATTCTTTCATACTGGCCTGTGTGACAGGAATCACAAACAGGGTACCTCTATTGGATTTTTTTGAAGGCTAAGGGGACTCTGTACCCATTATTTGGAATTCAGAAGAGTCCAGGTCCTATCTAAAAGGAAAATCCTGTAAAAAATAAATACTAGTTAGAGTATAAAGTGAGCCTCATTGAAACTAGTAGCTATCCATGTGCATGTTGCTTAGCATAATGATCACTCCAGAGTTTCTGAGAACAAGCTCTATGATTGATGGCAATCCAGTATAACTCTGCATTGCTTGAAACAGGCAATTTCATTTTGTCAGAACAGGAAAATGAAAATATTCCATTTCTCTTAACTGACTTCTGGGTCAGCAATCGGTCTACCTCTTGGCAAGTTTAAGTGTGCCAGACACAAAGGAGTGATTTTTATCCTCCAAACTCATTTATTTTATCAGCATGAAACATATTCCATTATGTTAAGAAATAATAACACTAGAGATAAGTAAAAGTAAGCATCTACATAGCTAAACCAAAACCTGATATAACTGTACATGCTATTTGACCAAGAAAAATTCCCCATTGAGAAAATTAGTTTAAGTTTTTAAATCATTTTGAAGAACTGTCTGACTTAGTTGAATCTACAAGATGATTATTGAACTTTCTGCTCTGTGTTGATTGAACTAAGATAATCCTTTAAGCAAAGGGTAATGCTTTGAAGTAGAAAATATATATATATTTAATTTGAAATCAGAATATTTATGTCCTTGATTTCTACATATGTAAACAACAAGGTAATATTAAACTGAGGCTCTCCTCCTCTGCAAAATAGAAGTAGTGATAACATTTCTGCCTGTGTAATATTGTTAGGATAAGAGAGAATGCATTCAAAGAATCTTGAAAACAGTAATCCATTTCTAAATATGAGTCATATTATTCCTTCCATAATTATAAATATTGATGATAAAAATATCAAAGAAGATTAAAATGTACAAAACATGTTTTTACTTCATTTTATTTGGCCTTTAGAATTTTTATAATAGTCTACACAATTATTTAAAATGCTTTAATTACACAAGTAACTAATAGCAGTCGGTCCTTTCAGAGAGGAGACTGGGTAGATGAGGATCAAAGTTTGTAGGAAAAAAAAATCTGAGTTATTAACAATATAAGGGGGGGACCAAAAAAAGCCAGAATTCATTGATAAAAATTGTTTTTATTCTCGTGTTTAAACAGTCATCTTCAAAATGCTCTCCATTTGATGCAATATACTTTGAGACACTTTTTCCATTGCTCAAAACAGTTTTGAACTCATCAATTTTGATGCCTTTTAGTGCTTCTGCCATTTTTTTCACCTCTTTCACATCATCAAAACATTTCCCTTGGAGGACTTTTTTTCATCTGAGGAAACAAAAACAACCAATAAAGTCACTTGGTGTGAGATCAAGTGAACAGGGAGGGTGGAACATGGGGATCATGCCAGTTTTGGTCAAAAACTGCTAAACACTCAGTAAAGTGTGAGCAGGTGCATTGTCATAGTGGAAGAATCAGTCATCTGTTTGCCACAACTTGGAAAATTTCTTCTGCAAATCAGGATACAGCTTTCTCTAAACTTTCAGATAAAAACTTTGGTTGACCGTCGGATCCGGAGGAACAAATTCACAAGTGTAATATAAGGGGCCCCTCCTCCAAAAGAGAAATCTGAGTTTTTTTGGGGGGGGGCCCCTCTTTGTATATACCTAACATCTATATATTAGTAGACAATAAATTCATGTGGAAGAATTAATAAGTAACTTATCTGCTTAATACTTTATTGTTCACAAATGTATTATCATCTCATCGTGCCTTTGCTCAAAGGGAGTGAAAAAGATAATTCTGTACATAAAGGGAATGAGGACACTAGAGAAGGTAAAAAGCTACAGCCTCCCTCCTCTTCTCACTTATTTATTCAACAAATATTTATTGATTTTTCTCTTTGTTGCTAGGCATGAGACAGCCTTGATATAATGTTCCATGTCTGAAAAGAACAAGAAAGTGGACAAAGACAAGAAACACAATTTATAAATATTTATTCATTTGCTTATTCATTCGAAAAAAAATTGCTTGCACCCAGTACCACTCTGGGCAAAAGGGACACAGCAATAAATAAGATAAATATAATACTTGCCATCACAGAACTTGTAAAGGGATCACTAAACAAATATTTACAATTCAGAAAACTAACTGTTGTGATTGGTGAATGCAGAATAACATAAGAACATAAACCAAGAACCTAAACATAAACCAAGAAGTCTAAGAGGAGAGCAGATATATAAATTGATAACTGAAAAGTGATTAGGTAAAGTGAGAAATGATGAGTGTCCTTGGAAGAGAATGCTTCTTGTACATATATATATGCAGACAAGATGGAAGGAATTCCCCCACCCCCTTCCAATCTGGGACCAACATTCCTCATTAAACACAACCATATCACCTTGATTTCTGTAATACTCTTCACACTTATAATTATTTATTTAAATGCCTATCTTATCGATCATTTTGTAATCTCCATGGGGACTAGAAAATTGCTTTGTTTATCACTATATACCCACTTCTTACTACAGAGATGGTTATTTTTAAAAAGCTCAATAAATAAAAGCAAAATAAAAAATAGGTCAATAAAAGGAAGCTTAGTGATATTAGAACTGAGAACACTAAAAGTAAGTTAGAAAAACAAGAGGAGAAATAAGTAGGGAAAAATAAGATTGGAAATATAGCCAGAGATCAGATCTTTATTCTAATATAATGGTAAAAATAATTGAACTATCTTATGGGGAGCATTAAGCTCATCAGAATTGTGACTTTTGAGAGATCACCTATGCTAGAGAGTGAAGAAGGGTTTGGAGAAGGAGACACCAGATAGGATACTGATGCAATAATCCTGGTGATTGATAGTAATGGCCTGGTCTAAGGTACAGTGGTAAATATGAAGAGTAGTGGATGACCTTTGAAAATGTTTAGAAAGCAAAACATTAAAAAAAAGAAAGAGAGAGAGAGATAAATAAATAAATGTCAATTCTGCTTAGGTCAGTTTCTTTACACAATATAAATGTACTGAATATAATACAAACTTAACTCTGAGGCTATAGAGGGGCTCACAGGCATAATAACAAATCATTATAATACTATAGTATAAAGACTATAACAGAATAAGCACAAAAACTCACAGGTTACATAAGAAACCTTACTCACTGATTCATTTATTCAACAAATATTAATTGACTGCCTATTATGTACCAAGTACCATACTTGCAGTGGTCTTCAAGAAATATACAGAATCATGGGAAACAGTTATAGTAGTTAACTAGCGATAAACAGCCAGTGTGTACTGTGTGCTTACTAAGAGTCAGTTCTTATTTAGCCCTCCTGAAAAACCCGTGATGTTAATGGTTGTTCTGTTTGGTCTCCTTTGTCCAATTCTCTTCTCCCCATCACTGAATGTTGAAGCATGCTGGAACTTAGTTTTGGTCCTCTTCTCTTCTCCATCTACACTTATGCACAATGTGGTTTTATTCCTTTTATTAACTTTAAATACATCTATATGCTGTGTCTCCCAAATAAATCTGCTACTCAGACCTGGCTCACAAACTCTAAACTTCTGTATCAGCTGACTACTGCTCATATGACCAAAAGGAATTAATATTCTCCCAAACCTGCTTCATTATTAACCTTTTCCATTTCAGAGGATGGTACTCTCCATTTCCTATGGCTCAAGGTAAATACTTGAGGTCATCTTCGACTCCTTCCTTACTCTCATACTCCATATGCAATTTTATCAGGAAATCCTCTTGGTTTAGTCTTCAAAAGATCTCCATAATCTGACTGCTTCTCACCTTCTGCAAGGCCGCAAACTTGGCCACCATCCTTCTAACATTCAGTAAGACTGATAGCTTCCTAACTGGTCCCCCTTCACCTACCATTGCTAACTTCTCTTTCATTCTTACGAGAACAACCAGAGATATCTCTTTGAAATAAAAGTCTGATTATGTTACTTGTCTGTTAAAAACCCTGCAGAAGTTCCGGTCCCTCAGAATAAAAACCAGAGTCCTCTCCTGGCTTATGCACTTTGTTGAATAGTCTTTCAAAAGTGCACATCTACTTGAAATATCAGAATGTGACCTTATAGGGAAACATGCTCATTGCAGATATAGTACAGTAAAGATGAGGTCATCATGGATTAGACTAGGCTCTATTCCAGTGACTGATATTATATGAAGAAGGCAATGTTGACATAGAGACCCACATGACCAATATCATGTGATGATGGAGACAGAGATTGAAGTGACAGAGCCACAAATCAAGGAACACCAAGGCTTGGTAGCCACCACCAGAGGCCAGGAAAAAGTGGGGCTGGATTCCTCCCTACAGTCTTGAGAGGAACCACTGTGCTGCAGATAACTTTATTTTATATGTGTAGCCTCCAGAACTATGAGAAAATAAATTTCTGTTGTTTCAAGCCACCCAGTTTGTGGCAATTTATTACAATAACCATAAGAGTCTAATATAGCTTAGAAGGCACCTCCACTCTTGACCTTATCTCTTGCTTACTCTATTCTGGCCACCCAACCTCCCTGCTACCACTATGACACAACAGGAGTGGTGGCATCTTGGGCCAACTGCACTATCAGACATATCTTCTGGAATGCTTTTCTGCTGAGAACACAGCTTCTCCTTCATGTGTTTTAAGGCTTTGACCAACTAGGAGGGACTCCATCTCAGTGAAGCTTACACTGATCACTCTACTTTAAACTGCAGTTATTCCAAGTCACAAAATGCAAATTATCCAATTTTATTGATGCCTTGGGCTTATCATATTAGTTAGAAAGTATTGATTGGACCCTTTCCAAGGGTTTAATGTCCTATATGAAGAATGTACTTCATCTTAAAAAAATATAAGAACCCCACTCTTGTGGACACCATAGAGTATACACAAAAAAAAATTAACAGCCAAATACTGAAACAATTAATATGGTTTCCTCAATGAATAAGAATTCACAGAAAAGAATATCTCACCAGGAAGAGGAAAAAGTGAAACATTTTTGGAATTGCAGGACTTTGGCAGGTCACTTACCATTTTTAGATATATGCTCCTTATGTTAGGAATGGATAGGTAAAACTAGATGATCTCTAAAAAGTATCCTATTCTTAACAATTTATTATCAACTCTAAACCTGTTTTTAAAAACTTACAGAAAAAGTTGACCTAGTAGATCACATCATTTTGCTTGTCATAAAGTCTACTTTTATCAGCAGTATCTAATTTCCCGATGAGCAGACATTGTTCTAAATGCTACTAAATTGTTCATAGACAACAATATAAAAATCAAAAATCCCCTGAGCTGCCAACAAATATGCTGACCATTGCTGACAAGATCATAGAAGCTTATTGGCAACATCTTTGTGTTTTATCAACTCCAATTTGATTATGAAGCTATAAAGAAAGAGATTATAAGTCACAGAATAGTGAAGAAAACAATAGTATACCCGGAAGTATACTGGGGAAAATAAGGAACAGTCAATCTGGTGGAGGACAGAAAATATTGAGGGAATGTTCATATAGTGAACAAAGCAGCTACGAAAATATATCAGGTGTAATGTGTGTATTTAAATGAGGAAACTCTAAAAAGCATATATTAAAAAGATTTAAAAGCAAATGTTGGAATAACAGTTTAAGAAAAAAAATCTACTTGGAAAACTTGGAATAGAAACATGAATCATCATAGAGAAGTATTTTTTAATGTAGCTTGCCTCACTCAGATCTACACTGTCCTTCCATTAAGTGTATGCTCTTCAAAAATGATAAAATAATGATCTCAGAGTGCCCAAATAATTGAGTGCTTTTGAATTATGTGGAGTAAGATTACGTTCTTTGTTCTTTTACCCTCTACTGAAATTGATGTAATGCTTGTAAAAAGATACTCACTTGACAGTTCTAAACATGTAAGCCCTCCATTAACCCAGAAAGCAGGCATGGAATGCAAAAGAGATTCCAGCAGCCTTGCATTAGCTGTGTGCATACTAAACGCTGTTCCTATTGGACCACTTGTAAACTGAGTGGCTCATAAGGTTCACAGGTCAGTTCGCTCTTTCTCTGTTGCTGACGTATTCAGAGTTGAAGCTAATTAACCAAAGATTTGTAAAATATTTCAGTTCAGAGAGAATCTCCAGAGATGATATATCCCTTAGTTTAATGGTAAATGTGCTTCCATTGTGATGCTGGCATAGGAATGTTAATTCATTTCACCCAAGTTCATAAAATAAATGGACTATTCATCAGTCCAATATTCATATTTTTGTCTTAAATTTTATATATATAAGATTTTTTCTTAATATATATGATATATATATATTATATATATATATATAGTTCTATGATCTACAACTTCATTATTTCTGCCATCTATGTATGACCAAAATATACAGTGTGGGAGGAAGTCACACTCCAACCTGGAAATGCAGCTGACATTTTAAAATACATTTTAAAATCTTTACCCTAAACATCCACCAGCTACCACTGAGACCAGAATAATGCATAAAATATGTGACTGCTATCAAATAAAGATATCATGTTTCTTTATAAACTCAATTTTTTTAACATAGTTAATGTGAAAAAATTACACAATTTAGAAAATTTAAGCACCAAATTCATTATGCATTAGTATTTCCTGGATATAAGCAATGTCCTCAAATACCAAAAAGTGTCCTAAAAATCTAGTTCACATGTCTGCTAATCAGCACACACAGCAGGGAATTTCATTGAACTGGGATATGGAGTCCCACAGAAAAGAAGAAGGTTCCATGGTACCAGCCCCCATTTTTTCATTTAATCCATGTTAGTCTTCCAGAATTTATAACCCAGAGAACTTAAAACTCAATTTATTGATAAAAGTTAAACAAAAATGGAATATCAAAAGAAACAAGTCAAATCTAAAGTCTAGCATGTTCTTGTAATGTCATACTAGGGAATTTTTTTAATGTATCTGTGTTTGAATTTTTCTTTTATTATTCCACTAGAGCTCAAATATTTATAAGCAGTATGTTAAATTGCAGCTTTATATCTGGTAAAATAATAATAATCCCAAAGTTTTTTTTTTAATTTCCCTATAGGAAATTAACTATTTATCATTGCAATCTTATTGTCACTTTCCTTTTCTTCAAAATCTTTATAGAGGGACAGTTTCCCAATGTGATTTTGTACCACCTTCACAATCTTAAGTATTCACTCAAGAATTAATGATTTTAATAAGATCTGTGATGTAGGCTTATTTATTTAAGAATCTTCTAACAACTTGAAAATAATATTTTGATGGAAAAATTAAAACTTTATGTCAGAAAGACTTGAGTTTCTATTCTTTCCACGTCATTTTTTTGGGGGGAGGCCTTGATCCTGGGGAATCCTACTTAATTTCTCAATCTCACTTTCCTCATCACCATAAAGAAGAATGATGAAATATAAGTAATGCACGTAGCACAGGGCCTAGCACAAATATACTAAGAAAATTATCAATATTTTGAAATTTCAAATATTATACCTTAAATCAGAGCATCACAGACTTCAGAAAATGAAATGTCTGTTTCACAAAGTCTATCACATTCATATTCCTTCTATAAGATCTTTACAGCTATTAATTTTAAATGTAATAAAAGTTTTTAGAAAGGTAAACTTTATATGGCTATCACAAATGGAAAGCTAGTCTCATAAAGGTAATATTAACAACCTGACAGAAGACCAATATGGAAATAAAGGACTTGAACAACACAATAGACCAACTGAATCTAACAGACATATGCAAAACATTTCACTCAACAATAGTAAAATACAGAAGTGCATATGGACAAAATACAGAAGTGCATATAGACATTTTTTAGGCTACATAACAAGTTTCAACACACTTTAAAAGACTGAAATTGTACAATGATTCTTCTCTGCTCACAATGGAATGAAACTATAAATCAATAGCAAAGGTGGAAAATTCACACGTATATGGAAATTTAACAACACATTCTTAAACAACAAATGGTTCAAAGAAGAAATCACAAGGCAAATTATAAAATATCTTGAAACAGATGAAAATGATAATATAACATACCAAAACCTATAGCAAGCAGCAAACACAATACTAAGAGGAAAATTCATAGCTGGAAATTCTTACATTAAAAAGGAAAAATATAAAATCAATAAGCCTAACTTTACACTTTATAAAATTAGAAAAGAAAAAACTAAACCCAAAGCTAGTCCAAGGAAGGAAATAATAAAATTAGAACTGAGATAAACAAAATAGAAAAACAATAGAAATAATAACACCAGGAGTTGGTTCTATGAAAAATTCAACAAAATTGACAAACTTTTAGATGGGTGGACTAAAAAAAAAAAAAAAAAAACATGGAACACTCAACTAAAATCAGAAATGAGAGAGGAAATAACACTACTATTTCTACAGAAATGAAAAGGATTACAAGAGAGTACTAAGAACAATTGTACTCTAATAAGTTTAATAACCTAAATCAAATGATATATTATTAGACAAACACAACCTAAGATTGAATAATGAAGTAATAGAAAATCTGAGCAGACCTATAACTAATAAGGAGATTAAACCAGCAATACAAAACTTCTCAACAAAGAAAAGCCCAGGATCAGGTAGCTTCACTGATGACTTGTCCAAACATTTAAAGAAGAATTAACACTCATTTTCCTCAAACTCTTCTGAAAATTTGACAAGAACACTCCCAAATGTATTCTGTGAGGCCATTATTAACCTGATACGAAAACCAGGCAAAGAAACTACAAGAAAATAAATATACAGACCAATATCCTGAGCAACAAAATACTCATCAGCAAAATGTGAACTTAAGAGCACATTAAAAAGATTATGCACCATGACTAAGTGGAATTTATTCCTATAATGCAAGGATAATTTGCTATATAAAAATTGATCAATGTAATACATTAATAGAGTGAAGAGGAAAGTAAACCATAAGATCATCTCAATTGATGCAAAAAAATTTGACAAGATGACAAGATTCAACACTTTTCAGGATGTAAACAGTCAACATACTGGAAATAGAAGGAAACTATCTCAACATAATGAAGGCCATTTATGAAAAACCCAACAACCATTATACCCAGTGTGCAAGACTGAAAACATTTTATCTGATATTAGGAACAAGACATAGATGCTCACTTTTTGTTATTTCTATGCAACAGAATACTAGAAGTCCTAGCCTGAGCAATTAGATAAGAAAAATAAACAAATAAATGGCATCCTAATTGGAAAGGAAGAAGTAGAATTATTTCTGTTCACAGACAATATGATTTTATAAGTATAAAAAACTAAAATTTCACACAAAAAACTATTAGAACTAATAAACAAATTTAGCAAAATTACAGATACAAAATTGACACATAAAATTTGTTACACTTTTATACAATAACAATGAACAACCTAAACAAAAAATGGTTCCACTTACAATAGCAGTCAAAAAAACAAAATGAAATATTTAGGAATAAACTAAACCAAGGTGGTGAAAGACATGTACACTGAAAACTATAAAACGATGCTAAAAGACATTTTAGAAGACATCAATAAAAAATTCTAATTTCATAGACTGCAAAACTCAACATTGTTAAGATGTCACTATAAACCAAAGAGATGTATAGATTCAGTGCAATTCCAATGAAAATTGCGGTGATTTTTTTTTTCCAGAAAAAAAAAATGTATGTTAAAATTGTATGGGATCTCAAGGGATCCTGAATAACCAAACAATCTTGGAAAAAAGGAATTAAATTATTGGTCTCCTGCTTTCTATTTTTAAAGCATACTACAAAGCTGTCATAACAAAACAGTATGGCACAGGCACAAAGAAAGGCATATGACTAATGAAATAGAATAAGGAACATAGAAACAAACCCTCATATATATATGGTTAAATGACTTTCAACAAGGTTACCCAGACCATTCCATAAGAAAATAAGTTTTTTCAACTATGTCAGAAAAAGTAGATAATCACATACAGAAGAATGAAGTTTAATCCTTGTAGCATATTTAAACTTAATTAAAAATAGATCAAAGACCTAAACAATAAGACCTAAAACTATAAAACTCTTAAAGGAAAACACAGGAAAAACTTCATGACATTTCGTTTGGCAATATTTTCTTGGATATGACAACAAAGGCACACATAAAAAGAAAAACATAGACAAGTTGAGTTTTATAATAAATTTTTTAATTTATTCATAAAAAGACACTATTAACAGAGTAAAAAAGCAACCTACAGAACGGGAGCAAATACTTGCAAATAGCATATCTGATAAAGTATTAATATACAGAAAACACAGAGAACTCCTGAACACAACAGCATCAAAACCTCAAACCATCCAATTTACAAATGGGCAAATGACTAAAATAGACATTTCTTCAAAGGAAATCCACAAATAATCAATAAACACATGAACATAGACTCCACATCACTAATTATTAGGGAAATGCAAATTAAAACCTATAATCTCAGCCCTTTGAGAGGCTGTGAGGCAAGCGGATTGCTTTAGCCCCAGTGTTTGAGACCTGCTGGGGCAATGTAGTGAGACCTCGTCTCTACAAAAAATAATAATAATAATAATTAGTTAGGCTAAGTGGTGCACACCTGTAGTCCCAACTACATTGTAAGATACCACTTCACATCCATTAGGATGACTGTTAACAAAGAAAGCAAGAAAAACAAGTATTGGTAAAGATGTGGAGATATTGGAACCCTGGTGATTCACTGGTGAGAATGTAAAGTCATATAGCTACTGTGGAAGATAGTATAGCTGCTCCTCAAAAAATTATACGTAGAATTATCATGTGAGCTATCAACTCCACTTGATGATACAGCCCCCCAAAAATTTAAAGCAGGGACTTGAAGAGATACCTGTACACTCATTTTCATAACTGTATTATTTGCAATAACTAAAAGGTTAGATGCAAGTGAATAGATAAACAGAATATGATTATAGACAGAACAGAATACAATTCAGCCTTTAAAGAAGGAAATCCTGGCACATGTTATAGCATGGACAAATCTGGAGGACACCACGCTGAATGAAATAAATCACCGGCAAAAGGACAAACATATGATTCCACTTATACCAAGTATCTAGAGAAGTCACATTTATAGAGATAGAAAGTAACGTGGTTGTTCCTCAGGGGATCTTGGATGGAGTAACTGTTTAACGGGTACAGAGTTTCAGTTTTTGCAAGATCAAAAATTCTGTGGCTGGGTGGTGGTGGTGATGGCAGCACAACCATATAAACATACTTGATGCCACTGAACTGTATACTGAAAAAGAGTTAAGATCCGGGCAGGCACAGTGACTCACACCTATAATTCTGGCACTCTGGGAGTCTGAGGCGAGAGAATTGCTTCAGTCCAGGTGTTTCAGACCAGCTGGGGCAATGTTGTGAGACCCTTTCTCTTCAAAATAATAATAATAATAACAATAATAATAATAACAATAAAAAGCCGGCATGGTGGCACACACCTGTGGTTCCAACTACTTGAGAGGCTGAGCTGAGAGGATAGCCTGAGCCTAGGAAGTCAAGACTGCAGTGAGCTGTGATCATGCCACTGCACTCCAGCCTGGGTGGCAGAGTGAAACTCCAACTCAAAACAAAAAAGGAAGCTAAGATGGTAAGTTTTATGTTATGTGTGTTTTACCATCATTTTTAAAAATTAATACTTTAAGGCCAGACTCGGCGGCTCAGCCTGTAATCCCAGCACTTTGGGAGGCCGAGGTGAGTGGATTGTCTGAGCCCGCGGGTTCAAGACCCGCCTGGGCAACTTGACGAGACCTCATCTCTACAATAAACCAAAAATTAGCCAGGCGTGGTAGTGCATGCCTGTAGTTCCAGCTACTTGGAAGGCTAAGGTGGAAGGATCGCTGGAGCCCAGCAGGTCGAGGCTGCGGTGGCCGGGAGTGGCCATTGCACTCCAGTCTGGGTGACAGAGTGAGACTCCAACTCAAAAAAAAAAAATTAATACTTTAAATGATGAAATTAGGAATTAGACGGAATATATGTGTTCTTCCTAAAATACTGCCTTCAATCTAGCCTTTGAGGGACATAGTCCTAATGAGAACTCCAATAACATGGCTTCTGAAAGGCTCCTGCACAAGCAGAATGTACAGTCTTTCCCTGGTGACTCCTTCTGCTACCACGTTCTCTTGAAGTATTCCTTTTTTGATGAGTGTGGGTTCCATTTTTCCTATAAGCATGAACAAACATTCTCCACTCGACCTCCACCCCAGAATTTCCTGGCACAGAAAGTTGAGACAAGACATCCGTAGCCTCCCTGTGCTGAAGACATCATCTTTCTAGCAGGCAGACAAGTGTGTGTGATCTGTGCTCTTGCAATCTCTGCAGTCCTGATCACCTACTCTCCTCTGCATTTTAACAAGTGGAAAAAACATTTTCTATGTTGCTTTAGGCTGAATGGTGTCCCTCCAAAATTTGTATTTTGAAGTTATACCCCCAAATGTGATTGTATTTGAAGACAGTCCCTCTACAGAGACGATAAGGGTTAAATGAGGTATTAAGTATTGGGCCCTGAGCCAATAGTGCTGGCACTTTTGTAAGAAGAGAAAAGAAGCCGGGCTCGGTGGCTCAGCCTGTAATCCCCCGCCTTTGGGAGGCTGAGGTGAGTGGATTGCCTGAGCCCGCGGGTTCGAGACCCGCCTGGGCAGCGAGACCTCATCTCTACAATAAACCAAAAAAACAGCCGAGCGTGGTAGCGCATGCCTGTAATTTCGGCTACTCGGAAGGCTGAGCTGGAAGGATCGTCAGAGCCCAGCAGGTCAAGGCTGCAGTGGCCGGGAGTGGCTACTGCACTCCAGTCTGGGCGACAGAGTGAGACTCTGACTCAAAAAAAAAAAAAAAAAGAAGAGGAAAGAGCTGTCTCTTTCTCAGCACACAAAGAAGAGGTCACATTAGTGCACAGAGGAGATGATAGCCATATATAAGCCTGGAAGAAAGCCCTCACTGGAAACCAAACCCTGTCCAGCATTGATCTGTGAGAAAATATATTTTCTGTTGTTTAAGCCACGCAGTGCATGACATCTTGTTGAAGCAGCCTGCACAGACTAGTTCACAGGGTCCTCAACCTGGTGTTTCTCTTTTTCTCACATATGCCATAAATGAAAACCAGATGAAAAATATTTCCTAATGGGAACCATCTTTCTTGCTGCCCCCTAAGACCATGTGCATAGAGCTCCAGGGAGAAACAGAGATCCTCTCTTGTGAATTCTGCCTACGGTGTGTGTGCTAGATCTTTGCCTCTTCCCAGAGTTTGTCCTGATGTGATATCAAAGCCTCTTTTAAAATTATACACTATGGAATATTATGCAGCCATAAAGAAGGACAAAATTATGAACTTCACAGCAACTTGGGTGGATTTAGAGTCTATCACACTCAGTGATCTATCACAGAAGAAAGACCTGAGTACCACATGCTGTCACTCAAAAGTGGACGCTGAACAATTATCATAATACCATGAGAAAGAGATTGGCAGTTGTGGGAAACTGCTGGGGTGAGGTGCACACTTCTTCAATAAGGATACCTGTTCTCAAACCAGGTGAAGTGGAGATGAAAGTGAGGCCCTAACGTTACCTGTTCAATGACCATTTGTATACTTAACTCTGAATTGTTTTGTTTTGTTTTTAATTGTGGGGTACAATTCAGGGTTAGGTATACAAATATTCGTTGTGCAGGTACCCTTGTTGATGAGGTGTGCCCCTCCAGGCAGATTTCGACTACTGTTAATCCCACCTCCCCTCTCCCCCCTAACCCCCACAGTTTCCTGCTACTGTCAATCCTTTCCTTATAGTATTGTGGTAGCTGTTCAAGGTCCACTTATGAGTGAGAACATGTGACACTCAGATCTTTGTTTCTGTGAAAGATCACTCAGTATCATAAACTCTAATTCCATCCAGGTTTCTGTGAAGTTCATGATTTTGTTCTTCTTTATGGCTGCATAATATTCCATTGTGTATAGGTACCACATTTTTTTAAGCTAGATCTCTTTTGGTGGGCAGCATGGTTGGTTCCATGTTCTCGCTGTTGTGAACAAGGCTGCAATAAACATAAATATGCAGGTATCTTTTTTGTAGAGTGATCTGGGTTCTTCCGGGTATATTCCCAGTAGGGGGATGGCAGGGTCATATGGAAGGTCGATTTTTAGAACTTTTAGAAATCACCACACTGTTTTCCACAGAAGCTGTACGAGTTTACACTCCCACTAACAGTGTAGAAGTGTTCCCTTTTCGCCACATCCTCTCCATCATCTATTATTTTTTGAGTTATTGATGATGGCCATTCTGACTGGAGTTAGGTGGTATCTCACCGTAGTTTTAATTTACATCTCCTTGATGACTAGTGAAGCTGAACATTTTTTCATGTACCTGTTGGCTGTTCATATGTCTTCTTTTGAGAACTGTCTATTCATATCTTTTGCCTACTTTGTAATGGGACTGTTTGTTTTTTTCTTTTCAGCACGTTTGAGTTCCTTGTAGATTCTAGATATTAGGCCTTTGTCAGACATGGAGTTGGCAAATATTTTTTCCCAATCTATGGATTGTCTCCCTGCTCTCTTGATGGTTTATTTGGCTTTGCAGAAGTTTGTCAGTTTAATGAGGTCCCACTTGTCCATCTTATCTCTTATGGTCTGGGCATTTTGAGTTTTGATCAGGAATTGGTTGCCAGTCCCAATGTCTATAAGAGTGTCTCCTGCAGTTTCTAAGGTTCTTATAGTTTGAGGTTTTACATTTAGGTCTCTGACACATTTAGAGTTAATTTTTGTGTATGGGGATAGTTAAGGATCCTGTTTCAATCTTCTACATGTGGTCAGCCAGTTTTCCCAGCAGCATTTACTGAATAGTTCTCCTCTACCCAGTAGTGGGTGGTGGAGGCTTTGTCAAAGATGAGTTGGTTGAGAAATTGAGGTTTTGCTTCTGGAATCTCAATTCTATTCCATTGGTCTATATGCCTGCTCTTGTATTAATACCATGCTGTTTTGCTTATTGTAGCTTTATGATAAAGTTTAAAGTCTGGGGGTATGATACCTCCTGCTTTGTTTTTTGCTGAGGATTGTTTTGGCTATTCTTGGGGGTTTATGTTTCCATATTAATTCCTGTATTGTTTTTTCTAGGTGTGAGAAGAATGTTGCTGGTAATTTGATGGGTATCGCATTAAATCTGTAGATTGCCTTAGGCAGAATGGACATTAACAATGTTGATTAACAATGAAGGATTAACAATGTTGATTCTTCCAATTCATGAGCATGGAATATTTTTCCACTTGTTTGTGTCATCTTTGATTTATTTGAGCAGTGTTTTGTAGTTTTCATTGTAAAGGTCTTTCATATCACTAGTTAAGAAGATGCCAAGGTATTTTATTTTTTTGGTGGCTATGGTGAATGGAATTATGCTTTTTATTTGGGTTTCTGTTTGTTTATTATTGGTGTATAGAAATGCAATTGTCTTTGCACATTTATTTTATACCCTGAGACTTTGCCAAAGTCCTTTAACAGTGCTAGGAGGTTTTTGACTGATTCCATTGGTTATTCAAGGTATACAATCATCCTAACCCTGAATTATACCCATCCTTAAAATAAAAATTTTTAAAAAGATTATATACTTATATGATATTTTTTCTCAATAATAGTTTTTGTTCATTTACCAAACCCTAAAATACCTGCTTTCCTTGATCTGCTCACAAAGGTTCTTACAATTTTTATGAGAGGATTTAATTTCTAGACACAAGGTATTTCAGGCAGAGATTTGAATACACACACACACACACACACACACACACACACCTCCCACCACACACACAAGAATTTAAGCTTGCAATGATTTTGTTTAATTTTTATTTTTCCACATTAGTGTAGGAACTCGTATTTCCCATGTGATCAGTTCACCATGCATAATCAATTCATTGATAAATTATAGCATTCCTCTCCCATAATTGAATCCATATCTCTGAAGTCTTCATTGACTGGGCTAACTAGTCAAGGCAGATGGTGGCAGATCAGACTGTGAACATCTGGTAGTCAGTAAATTAGAATGTCTTGCTTTTAGAATGTTCTTACAAGGATATAGAGCACATATTTGCTTGGGGTGTTCCTTTTCTATAAATCCTTTGGGATTAGGTTGTTTTGCTTATTAAATTTACTGTAAGCAAAATAGAGCAAGCAGTCATGTGCACTGGTTGAAACAGTATGGTTGTCGCCCTTCAGAAAACTTTTAAACAAACCACAACAATCTCCAAGTTAGTTATTAGATAAATCACTCCTCTAAGTAAGCCAGATAAGGTGATCACTTGCTTTGAAAAGTGAGAGCCTAACACAACCTACCAAAGAGTCCAAGGTATACCTGTGAAGCCATGGTCTATTTGGGAAAGATCATTCATAACCTATAAAGGATTCTGATCTCTTTTAAGTTACTACTTACAATTTATTATAAAAAAGACAGTACCATTCAAAGTAGGATCCATGCTCAACTTAATTGTGTGTGTGTGTGTGAATCTGTACTTTAAGTCCAAATGGCTTGCACGTAGAGTCAGTTACCTTTGGGCATTCTAGGCAAGGCTGATGTTTGAATTGAAAGTAACTATAATCCTTCCAACTCAGGTACCCACTCCTGGCACACTTGGTTTCCGAAGAATTTGTAGAAAAAGAACATCCCAAGCAAATATGCACTCTTTGTCCTTGTAAAAGCTCCTTCCAAAAATCCTGAAATGGTTACCAATCCATATCATGGAGGCTGGGAAATGCTATAGACTCAGTGATACCTGCCTCCCCTCTGCCAGCCTGGAAGTTAGACTGCCTTCAGCATGGGCCCATATACAGCCCCCCTTTCTGTGCTTCTCATCCTTACCTGCAAAAGGCTTTGTTAACTGCCTCCAATTTACATTTACTAATCCAATCCTGTGGAAATAAAAATACTGGGTTGTTCGTTTTAAGAGAATGTTGGTTATTGGCTTTCGGCATCCTTAAGTTTCATCCTCTGACGCTGTAACCTAGAGAAATTCTAGACCATAGTGCTATGTGGAGAAAGCATTAAAAACACAGGCCCAAGGCTCGTCTCAAACCTACACACCAATACGTTGAGGCCGGGGCTATTTTACTGTTGATCTCCTTATATTGCATGTCTGTTTCCTAGAGAGGGTGAGAGAGAAAGAGGCCCGCCATAAACAATACCTATGCCAGAAGTTAAGTTGTAAAATATTCTTGACCACATTTTGTTATTATAATGAATTTTAGTCCATTGGGTTTATTCTTTCTTTTCCCTCTGCCCCTATGTTAACTCTTAGCATACAGTAGGCTCTAAGTAAAACTGTGTGGGGTGATCAAATATATTCCTAACAAAGTATAAAATTTCTGCCACTTTATGATTAATAAGCTAATAAATAAATTAGTCTATTTTCACTTCTATTTGAACTATTTTTCAAAAAATTTCATTCAGTGCTTCTGTTCCATTAATAAAATGAATGAATGAATAATAATAAAATAAAAACTATTTAACAATTCAAATATATTTTTTTAATTCCTAACTTTACTACATTGACAGCCTGGTGATAGAAACAAGCATTAAGCCAATCAATAAATAAATATAAAATGATGTTGATTAGTGGAAATAAATGTATGAAGAAAAATGAAGTCGGGGGAGGGGATAGAGAGAAGATGTGTGTGCCATTCTCTATACAGTAAAGGAAGGGCGATGGAACAGATGGTGTAGGAAGGAGCCATGCACATATCTGGAGAACACATGGCAGGTAGTCTTGAAATTCATAGTAAACAAGCATAATGTATACAAATGTCTTAATTAAGAAACTTCACTGAATGGGCTGGTGGTCTCTTAGAGCAGATGTTAGTTATATAAAGACATTTTAAGATGCATTTAAAAAGTCAGTGCAAACTTGCTCATTGCTGGTAAGGATCAACTATATATACCATACATACACAGTAAACAGTACTAAAACTTAAAATATATATATATAGATAGATTTTTTTTGAGTCAGGGTCTCACTCTGTCACTCAGGTTGAAGTGTAGTGGCACAGTCATGACTAACTGCAGCCTTGACCTCCTAGGCTCAGACAATTCTTTCACCTCAGCCTTCTGAGTATAGCAAGTCCCCTACATATGAACGAGTTCCATTCCAAGAGCATGTTCATAAGTCCAATTTGTTTGTAAGTCCACCAAGGTTAGCCCAGGTACTCAACTAACACAATTGGCTATATAGCACAGTACTGTAATAGATTTATAATACTTTTCACACAAATAATTTCACTCTTTAAATTATTTTCACTTTTGTTTCCACCGTTATTGTATGGCACCTCTTAGCAGTACCAGCTACATCACCACTGGTTTTACCCTTGCTTCTGGACATGCTGGGCTAGAAATAAAGATACTGTACTCTACACAGTACTGTGAAGTACACAAAAGCACAACCACTGGTTGAGGATGCATGAATGTGAGAAAGTAGTCCAGACACGTGAACTAACTTACATGATTGGACATGCAAATGCATGTTTGCACCTTTGAAAGTTTGCAACTTGAAAGTTCAAGTATAGGGGACTTGGGTAGCTAAGAATACAGGCATGTGCCACCAAACCCAGCAAAAAGTAAATTATTTTTAAAATTTTTTGTAAAAACAAAGTCTCACTATGTTGCCCAGGATGATCAGAAAACATGAGCTCAGCAACATGGATGGAGCTGAAAGCCCTTATCCTAAGTGAAATAACACACAAACAGAAAACCAATCACATGTTCTCACTTATGCATGAGAGCTTAGTGAACATGAAGATGGAAATAATAGATACCAACAGGGGAGGATGCAGATGTGGGCACGGGTTCAGAAACTACCTATTGGGTACAATGTTCACCATTTGGGGAATGGGCACACCAGAAGCCCAATTCTCAACACTACACAATATGCCTATGTAATAAACATGCTCTTGTACCCTCTGGATCTACAAGTAAAATAATTTTTATAAAAATAAAGAAAAACATGAACTCACATCCAAATTCTGCCATCTCTTCTCATCATTCAGTGCAAGTATCTCAGTTTGGATTCTCTTTCTTTCCTTGTAAAGAAAGGAAAGTGACCTCTATCTCTACCTTCAATTAGCTGTTTGTTCATTCATTCATTTACTCTTTCGTGTTTTTCAATCATTGAGCTGTATCTATTTCTTGCTTACAATAATCCAAGCATCATCTGACTATGGGAATCTGGGAGGTTATCATAAACTTTGTGAAGAGAACATCAGGAAATTATTAAAGAAATTATAATGTGTCATACAGTAATAAATGTTAGTAAAATAAAACAAGGTCTCCTATTCATGATAAGGCCAAAAGGAAAGTATGTCTTATGGGATAAGAAAAATGTAAAGGTAATAAAGGACCACCCTTGTGGACCCACCAAGGGAAAAGTGTTCCAGGTCCAAGCATACAGGCTCACAATCAACCTCATGATTGATCCAGCAAAAAGGCAAGTGTGGCTTTAGCTAAATGTGAGTGGAGACAAGGGCAGTTAGAAAGGAGAGTAGACAGGTAAACTGAAGATGAGACTTAGAGACAGGTAGACCATGATGAGAATTTCAAATATAATTTTGAGTGGGACTTGAAATCATTAGTACAGTGGTATGCAAAGACTTCAGTTTTAACAGGAACATTCCAGTGTTGGGTGGAGAAGAAATCACTGGCAGTGACAAGGTTAGAGGCAGGAGGTGATCATTCCTCTCATTCAGATAATAATGACTTCAACAGGTTTGGGGTCAGAGAGGATCATGAGAAGTAGTCAGATTAGAGATATACTTAAAAAGTAGAATTAGTAAATTTGCTGATGAATTGGAAATGGATCGAGAGTGAAAGAGAGGAGTGAAAAAAGACTCCAAGGTGTATAGTCTGTTGTAGGCTGAATCAATGGCCTTCCAAATATTGCCTAACCCCTGGAAACTGTGAACATTTCTTTATATGACCAAAGGGATATTGCTGATGAGATTAAGTTAGAAAGCCTGAGACAGGGAGATTATCCTAGATTATAGGGCATGCATGCCCAATCTAATAAAAAAGGATCTTTTAATGGAGACTCAGAAAGAATCAGAGAGAGGTAAAACAATGACGAAAGCAAAAGGAAAAAATGCTCTGTAATGCAAGGCCAGGAGCCCACAAATGACAAGAAGCTCTAAAAAGGGGAAAAGGCAAGGGAATGGATCACATCCTGGAATTTTCAGTAAAAACCAGCCCTGCTAACACCTTGATTTGAGCCTAATGAAAGTCATTTCAGACTTTTGATTTCCAGAACTGTAAGAGAATAAATCTGTGCTGTCTTAAGGCACAAAATTTCTCCCAATCCAATGCAATAGCAATAGGAAACTAATACACAGTGTGAGCAACTGATAGGACAGAGAAGGATGAGGGAAGACTGGAAGGAACAGGTTGAAACCTGTGTGTGGGAATCAAGAAGTCTGTATTTGAACATGACATGTCTAAGATAACTTTTAAATATCAAAGTGGAGATGTCAAATAGGTTGATAGATCTACAATACAAAAGAATGCTTCTCACTGGAGAAATGCATTCAGAAGTAATCAGCATGTATGTTTGGTATTTAATCCATGAACTTGAGAGAAATTATCTAGGTTACAGGTATAATTGGAGAAAAGAACTTGAAATACTAAAGTCAGAAGTTCTTTAAGTTTAAAGAGATTGAAGACTCAAGATAATTCTGAAAAGCAGTGTCAGAGAAGGAAGAAGATTACACAGTTAATGTGTTGAAGTCCAGGTAGAGAAAGTATCTTGTAGAACAGTGAGTAATTAGCTGTGTCAGATGCTACTGATGGAAGAGAAAGGACTGAATTCATCATCAAATTTAGCAACATGCTGTGTACTGATAACTTTGGTGAGAATTAAAACTGTGTACCTTTGATAAAACCTGTTTTGGTGGACATAGGTAGCAAACCTGATTGGGCTCAGGAGTAAGTAGGTGAAGAGAATGAAGTCAGTAGTCAGAGCACAGCATCCTCGAGTCTGCAAAAAGAAATTGAATCCAGTGTGTAAGTCAAGAAATGAACTTCGGGTAGGAATGGGGACAGTCCATATAGTGTTGTAAGGATTTATGAGCTAAAACAAGTAAAATGTCCACATATTTGCACAAAATAATTATTCAATGAAATATAGGTATGATTAAATGTGCTAGTGTGATGTCTATTTTAAAAAAGAAGGAGCTGACTTCTAATTAAATTACTGAATTTCTCAGATATATTGTTCTAATTCATTTTCCAGTATACCTTACAGTATGGACCAAATAGCATAATGGATAAATGTCTGCTCCTGAAAGACAAAGGGCTTGATATTTAAGAAATTTTCTGTCAGTTAGCCATATTATAGGTTTAAAAACAACTTCAGTTCTTCAAGTCTAAAACAATGATAGAAGGTTACTGAGAGCCTGAATGTTGAAAATGCTTATAAACTGCATGACATTTTGAAAAGGGTATTGAGAAAGTGGGACAAATCTTTTTCTCAGTTGGAGAAATATTCTCAGAGGAAAGTAATCTGGCATTTGACTTCCAGTGAAGACTAAATGCAGGCCAACAGATGAAGAAAGTGATCCCAATGTAAAGCCATCATGGAAGAAAGTATGTGACAATCAAGAGAAAACTGTATTTAGGTACGAGCACCAAAGGGAAAAGGAAAAAACAACACAGAAAGGCATGAAGTGACAGACCTAGGTCTCTAGTTTGAATATTAGAGAAACTCAGAGACAGCTGGTGGATGAGGAGGCATGCCAGTTGTGACCGAGATTTTATCCTGGAAGACTAACTCATGATGTACTGAAAAAAAATGGAGATCTGTGGTACATGCATCAGACTCACTGGTGGAAGAAACCAGAGCCCATATGAGCTGGTAATGAATTCAAAGATTAAAGAAATTTTGTCAGCTGTCAATCAAGGTGACAATTCTCTAATTTCTCATTAGAAAATACTATTTCTTTTATTCTCTTAATTAGCTTTTTTCCTTTGGTGATCTCATTTCCTATAGTTCTTTAATCCAGGTAAAAGCAAGAAAAGTAGAAACCTGAAGTAGCTTTTCAGCTCATTTGACTCCTAATGGATACTTTTTGTCAAAGTAAAATCATTAAAAACAAACAAACAGACAAATAAATAACAATGATTGGATCCAGGCCTGAGGAGGCCAGAGAAATACCAATTAAAGGTAGAGGCTGGGGAAGAGGGAGGAGATTGGTCCAGACTAAGGCATTGCATTAGTTTAAGTATAAATGGAAGGAAGGAAGATGTCAGGAAACAAAATACAGAACTTAGCAGTTTCTGGAGTTTTCTTATCATTAACTTTCATTTCTGGGAAACTTAGATCAGACACTCAGACATATACTGTATGTTTTCTGCTGAAGTCTGCATCACTGCTCAATCACCAAGTAATTATTGCTCACGTTCTAAGGGTTCTGTGTCTTGTTTTTCTTCACAATGATGAGTCTTCTAAAATTACCAACATAGGAAAAAAGGCTAACCATTAAGGGCATTTTGAAATTAGATGTCATGAATGTTTTGTTAGTAATTTAAATAATTCCCAATGTACAGAAAGAAAAAATTAGACATGAGTAAGTTTTGGGTTTTTGTTCTTCAAAACATTAATGGTATGGGACAGTAAGGCAGTGCTGTCATTCTAAAGCTCCAAATGAGACCATTGGGTACCCACCACAAGATAATTGTGAAGGTCAAATAAAAAGGAGGTAAACATAGTACTTACCCTGTAGTAAGCACCCAATAAAAGTAGACCATGGCTATTATTATCAAAGTACATTTTTTCCTTAAGACAGATTTATATTTTCCACAAAAGTAATATTTTGTGTGTGATCATGCTTCATATGAGAAGGGAATTTGGTGCCATCAGATATATATTATTGGTATTTTTTAGAGCTGAATTTTTTTTCCCTCATTAATACAAATGAAAGTCCTATGTATGTCTGTTTTTGGTAATGAGTCTTTAAAGCTTCCATTGTGCAAATGGTACATTCCATAATATTGAGAGTAGAGTATGGGTTATGAAATGTGAATATATTTCATTAATAGATTTTTTTTTAAATTATGGAACACTTGGATGTGAAGGTGGATTTTTATTTTTTAAAGTTTTAACTGTTCTGATGGTTTATATTAAGTATTTCTTCTGGAAATTATATTACTTTGCCTGTAGTAACTGTACTATAAGAGATTTGTTTGTTTTAGGATTTTTAAAAATGCATTTACTATCTCAAATGTGTTTTCTGGTATAGTACAAGTTTTTTTAAATAAGTCTTTTGTTCTGGAAATGACCTTAGGAGGAGGATGACCAATTTCCCTCAGCAGAAAAAGAAACCTATAAAACTAGTCAACATTTTAAAAATAAATTTTAGGTGTCTGGAAATTGACTAAAGGGAGATGGTAATTGAGAAGTGTTTATTTTTTTAAAAAAAATTGCTGCTGTATTGATAAGAAAACAAATCTGTAACCTTCTTGCCCAGAAGCATTTCTGCTTTATCAGTTGGTTGGCAAAATCCTACAGCTTCACCTGATGCTAGTGGTGGACTCAAATCAGGGTGATAAGAAGAGCAAGTAGAAATGGAAGACTGGAAAGCAAGAACAAGAGAGTCAGAGAAGAACCAAGGTAATACATTTTTCAAATATGCTAGGCTGGCAGCTACCCTACGAATGTGTGAGAGACCCCAGAGAGCTCTGTGGAAAGCCTGGGGAGGATATGAACTTGTTGCACCTTGACATGGAATCCTCAACTCACACGCAGTCGAGGGGGTAGAGATGGAAAACTTACATTACTAGCTTCAGGTGCCTGAGCTTTCCTTTGCTGGAAACACTAAATAATGTCTGAACTATGCAGACATAGGGGAGATCACAAGAGAATCAAACTTTTAAAATAAATTAATCAAAAGATGGAGCAGCTACAACAGCAGCTGCATACCACAATGGAGACATCTTTCACAGTTTGCGCACAGGTAAGAAAATTGACCACAAAACGGCCTTCAGAAGAACAAAAAAGAATCAAAAAGGGCTGTAGCAAAATATCTATCATGCATAATGATCAACCAAATTGCTATTCATGAACTAGACAAATAAAATAGGAAAGTGAACAATTACCAGGAAAAACAAAACAGACAATAGAAGTTGAATTCAGGTGGGTCTAGATGTTAGAGTAGATATTATATATATATTCAGAAAGTAGCTTTTACTTAAGGCACATAAAGTAAATAAAAAATTAGTTTATATAATAGTCTCTTAATTTCAAAAATGTAAAGGAACACATTAAAATAATCAAAGAAAAATATGCTCACAATACACAAATCAGTAAGGAATCTCAATGAAGAAATGTAAAAAAAAGAAGCATATACCGGCAGGAGCTTAAGATGGCAACTGACAGGTCAGACTGTAAGAGTCTCCATGGAGGCAAGTGTTCATAAAGACTCTCTGTGTGAGTACACGGACTGGTGGGAATGTGAAGGTCCATCTGAGGGGATACTGGGGTGCATGCACCCGGGTCCCCCCTTTGAGGTGACTGCAAGCTCCCACGACACTGAGATTGGAACTTGGCCAGCAAGATCGCAAGCAGGATTGTCTGCTGCTCACGGGAATGCACCTGAGAAAAGTCTGCTGAATCCAACTGATTCCCATTGCCTGGTACCTGGCCACACCATCACCTGTCATAACAGATCACCTGGAGCCCTGGATCTGATCAGTGGAGAGAGAGGATTGGGGAAAGCCAGAGAGGAGTCCATGCCTTGTGAGCAGTCGCCCACCACAGTCATTGTTTTTGACCCAGGACAAGGCAAAGATTTGCATTGCCCTGACCAGTTCTGCTAAACCTCCAACTTGTTACCTAAGGTAATCTCATCAAACCAGGAGAGACAGAAGCCCTTCCCCCAGGCTTAAATCAGACACAGACAATTTAGATCTGTGTGGCAGACCTGACAGGCAGCAAGCCAAATGAATCCAGATCTGACTTACCCTCCTCCCAAAGTAGGCCTGTAGCAACTGACCCAAACTATGAGTAACCCTATCTGGCTGCGATGAGAGCAGAGGGAGGGCCTAGAGATCAGAGCTGAAGGGACTTTGGACATACAGAAAGGACCTCAGAGTTGGTCTGATTCCTTGTTTTATTTTTTATTTTTGACTGTTTGTTTTGCTTACTTTTGTTTGCTTTAGTTTTAGTTTTTTCCTTCTCTTTCATTCTGGTTTTGATAATATTTTCATACTTGCTTTGCTTTTGTTATTTTACTGATTTTTTTTCTCTTTCTTCTTTCTATTCTTTAGACTCCCTGTTTGTGTAGGGGAAGAATACATCAACAGGCAGAATTTTTGTTAGACTGTGTGTTTGTGTGATTACCTGTATGCTCTGGGTTCCCTCCCCCCTTTTCTGTCTTTGGGTCTCTTTTCATTTGTTAGCTGATATGTCTGTCTGTTTTCCCTCTTACTCTTCTCTCACTCCACCTTCCTCTTGACAACCTCCCTTCCTTCTTCCATTATCTTCCTTTTTCTTACCTGATTTTGTTCCAGGGAGCAAACCTATACTCCCACTGCATGGACAGATCATAAGGCAGTGGGAAGTGGGTGCCAGGGTGCCCATACACTTGTGGTGGATACTAGGATCTGCAGATAGATTCTGAAACACAATTACCCCTTCCACTAAATCTCAAAACTGCAAAAAGTACAGCCCCCAACCCACAGTCCAGCTTCAGAAGTGAAGAAAACCAGAGAATCCACATAAGGAAGAATATGAGATTGAGCAAAAAGAAGTAAAAGCAACCGCACCATCCTTGAAAAACAGAATTAAAGAAGGGGGCGGGGAGTGGAAAATCTACACAAATGAAGAAAAGCCAAAAGAAGAATATGGGTCTCTCATAGACCCCTGGAAGGTCAGACACTGAGAAAACAGATTTCGGAACACAAACAATGAAGAGCCCCCAGAATGATTTGTCTCAAACTATAAACCCAGATATCATGACATTAATAGAGAGATTTTAAAAAATTGAGGAGAGACAAGAGGAAAATAGGAAGGAGTTGATAACTGAGATAACAGTAGTAAAGAATACTCTGAATGAAATAAATAATAAACTGATAAGCATGGAAAGCAGAATTAGCCAAGCAGAAGAAAGAATCTCAGAGCTTGAGGACCAAAATATAGAACTAACCCAAGGTGTCAAAACATAGAAAAGAAGCTCAAAAAGGCAGAACAAAACCTTCAAGAGATGAATTATTACTTCAAGAGGCTGAACCTAAAATTATTTGTACTTCCAGGGGCAGAAAGATAGGGACCACCCTGGGACAAACATTCCATGAAATTATTAAAGAAAACTTCCCTTGTCTCATCAGTGATGTGACCATTCAAACACAAGAGATTCAGAGAACCCCTGCAAGACAACAATGAGAAGACCAACTCCCAGACACATAATAATTTGCCTAAACAATGTGGGTATAAAAGAAAAATTCCTAAAGGCAGCAAGAGATAAAGTCAGACTACCTACCAGGGAAGACCAATTAGGATAGCAACAGATTTATCTACAGAAACACTTCAGGCTAGGAGAGCATGGAGCCCAATCTTCAAAGTTCTCAAAGATAATCAATTTCAACCAAGAATAACCTATCCAGCTAAACTAAGCTTCACCAGTGAAGGAGAATTAAAATCTTTCCCATACATTCAATCTCTAAGAACTTAAACTGCCTCTAGACCAGCTCTACATGAAACACTTAAGAAAGTACCAAACACAGAAGAAAGGTAAAAAAGAACAACAATGTTCTTCAAAGGAGTGCAGGAAAAAGATTGAAAACATGAATCAACCCCAAAATCAAAAGAAACACACACAAAAAAACAGGAACAACACGTCTATAAGAACCTCATGACAGGGATAAACTCTCACATTTCAATGTGAATGGACTAAATGCACCACTGAAAAGACATAGAATGGCAAAATGGAAAGAACTATCATGAGACAACAATATATTGTCTCCAAGAGACTCATCTTACCAGAAAGGACACTCACCGACTCAAAGTAAGAGGAAAGAAAGCAAAATTTCAGGCGGATGAAACACAAAAGAAAGCTGGAGTTACAATCTGAATTTCATACAAAATACCCTTTAAGCTATCAAAAATTTAAAAAGATGAAGAAGGCTACTATATAATGAGTAAAAGCTTCAATCCATCAATAAGAAATATCCATCCTAAACACATATGCACCCAACATAGGAGCACCAATGTTTGTAAAGCAGCTTCTAGGCAAACTTAAAAAAGAGATTGACTCTAACACTGTCATTACTGGGGACTTTAATACCCCACTCACAACCCTAAACAGATCATCAAGACAAAAAATCAGCAAGGAGATCCGGAACCTCAATGAGACTCCTGAACAAATGGACTTAATTGATACCTACAGAACACTCCACCCAATGACCACAGAATATACATTCTACTCATCACCACATGGAACAAACTCCAAGATTGACCACATCATTGGTCATAAATCAAACACAAACAAATTTCATAATATTGAAATTTTGCCATGCACTTTCTCAGACCACAGTGGAATAAAAATAAATATCAACACCAACAAAGTTTTCCCAAAACCCACAAAAACATGGACACTAAACAGTATGATGCAAAGCAACTCCTGGGTGAACAACGAAATCAAAACAGAGATTACAATGTACCTGGAAACAAATGAAAAGAAGAAACATCTCACCAAAACATCGAATGCCATGAAAGCAGTAGTAAGAGGGGAATTATATCTTTACAAACACACATGAAGAAAATGTTTAGATCACAAGTTAACAGCCAAACAAGTCACCTAAGGAAACTGAAAAGCAAGACTACTAAAACCTTATCTTCAGCAGAAAGATCCAGATAACAAAAATAAAAGCCCAAATCCAGAACATAGAAGACAAAAAGATAATACAAAAAATCAGTGAAACAAAAAGCTGGTTCCTTGAAAGGATAAAAAAGATTGATGGTCCCCTAGCTAGACTGACCAAAAAAAAAAGAGAGAGAAAACTCAAATAAACTCAATCAGAAACACAAAAGATAAAGTCACAACTGACCCTAAAGAAATACAAAAGATTATCAGAGACTTCTATGTACATTTGTATGGAAACAAACTTAAAAACATAAGGGAAATGGAGGATTTTCTGACATCACACAACCTCCCCAGGTTGGAACAAGAAGAAATCGAGACCCTAAACAGAACATTAACAATCCAGGAAATTGACTATGTCATAAGAAAACTACCTACAAAAAAAGCCCTGGACCAGATGACTTTCCAACAGAATTCTACAAAATGCACAAGGAGGAACTGATATCAATTCTATTTAAAGTATTCCAGGTGATTGAGAATGATAGGACTCTCCCCAAATCATTTTTGGAAGCTAACATCACCTTAATACTCAAGCCAGGAAAGATCAAAGAAAGAAAGAGAACTATAAAACAATATCCCTGATGAACATAGATGCTAAAATTCTCAATAATATCCTAGCAAACTGGATTCAACAACACATATCAAAAATCATCCACCACGACCAAGTAGGCTTCATCCTTGGGATGCAAGGCTAGTTCAACATTCATAAGACCATAAAGGTACTTAAATATATCAACAGATGTAAAAACAAAAACCACATGATTATATCATTAGATGCAAAAAAAGCTTTCAATAAAATCCAGCACCCTTTCTTGATATAAACCCTCAAACATCTAGGCATAGATGAAACATACTTCAAAATTTGAGAAACCCACAGTTAGCATAATGCTAAACAGACAGAAATTGGAACCATTTCCCCTGGAAACTGGAAAAGACAAGGATGCCCACTCTCATGTTCAACATAGTTTTGGAAGTCCTAGCTAGAGCAATCAGCTGAGAGAAGGTGATCAGGGGTATCCAAATAGAAAAAGAGGAAGTCAAGCTATCTCTCTTTGCAGACGACATGATTCTATACCTTGAACCCAAGAGAATCTGTCAAAAACCTTCTTGCACTGATAAAGGACTTTGGCAGAGTCTCAGGGTATAAAATAAATGTGCAAAAGACAATCGCATTTCTCTACACCAATAATAAACAAACAGAAACCCAAATAAAAAGCACAATCCCATTCACAATAGCCACAGAAAAATGAAATACCTTGGCATCTTTCTAACCAGAGATGTGAAAGACCTTTACAATGAAAACTACAAAGCACTGCTCAGAGAAATCAAAGATGACACAAACAAGTGGAAAAATATTCCATGTTCATGGATTGGAAGAATCAACATTGTTAAGACGTCTATTCTACCTAAGGCAATTTGCACATTTAATGCAATACCCACCAAATTACCAGCAACATTCTTCTCAGACCTAGAAACAACAGTACAGGAATTCATATGGAACATAAATGACCAAGAATAGCCAAAACAATACTCAGAAAAAAAAAAAAAAGCAGAAGGTATCACACTCCCAGACTTTAAACTTTATTATAAAGTTACAATAATCAAAACAGCCTGGTATTGGTACAAGAACAGGCATATAGACCAATAGAATAGAATTGAGATTCCAGAAGAAAATCCTCAATTTCTCAACCAACTCATCTTCGACAAAGCCTCCACCACCTACCACTAGGAAGATGAGAAGCTATTCAGTAAAAGCTGCTGGGGAAACTGGCTGATCACATGTAGAAGATTGAAACAGGACCCCTACCTATCCCCACACACAAAAATTAACTCTAAATGGATCAGGGACCTAAACATAAAGCCTCAAACTATAAGAACCTTAGAAAACGAGGAGACACCCTTGTGGAAGTTGGAACTGGCAACCAATTCCTGAGCAAACCCCGAAATGCCCAGGCCATAAGAGATAAGATAGACAAATGGAACCTCATCAAACTGACAAACTTCTGCAAAGCCAAAGAATCCATCAAGAGAGCAGGGAGACAGCCCACAGACTGGGAAAGAATAGTTATTAACTGCATGTCTGACAAAGGCCTAACATCTAGTATCTACAAAGAATTCAAATGTGCTGAAAAGAAAAACACAAACAGTCCCATTACAAAGTGGGCAAAAGATATGAATAGACAGTTCTCAAAAGAAGACATACAAGCAGCCAACAGATACATGAAAAAGTGTTCGGCCTCCCTAGTCATCAAGGAGATGCAAATTAAAACTACCCTGAGATACCACCTAACTTCAGTCAGAATGACTGTCATCAATAACTCAAAAAATAACAGATGCCTGAGAGGATGTGGTAAAGAGGGAACACTTCTACACTGTTGGTGGGAGTGTAAACTAGTACAGCCTCTGTGGAAATCAGTGTGGTGACTTAAAAGTTCTAAAAATCAATCTTCCATGTGACTCCACAATCCCCCAACTGGGAATATACCCAGAAGAACTCAAATCACTCTATAAAAAAAGGTAACTGCACACTTATGCCTATTGCAGCCTTGCTCACAATAGCAAGAACATGGAACCAACCATGCTACCCATCAAAAGAGGACTGGATCAAAAAAATGTGGTACATATACACGATGGAATATTATGCAACTATAAAGAAGAACAAAATCATGAACTTCACAGCAACCTCGATGGAATTAGAGTCTATAATACTGAGTGATCTTTCTCAGAAACAAAGAACTGAGTATCACTTATTCTCACTCATAAGTGGACCATGAACAACTACCATAATACTATAAGAAAAAGATTGAAAGTAGTTGGAAACTATGGTGGGGAGAGAGGTGGGGAGGTGGGAATGACAGCAGTCAAAATCTGACTGGAGAGGGGGGCACACCTCATCAACGGGGGTACCTGCCCGATGAGTGTTTGTGTAACAAACCCTGAATTGCACCCCACAATTTGAAAATAAGAAAATATAAAAAATATATATAAATTTTAGAACTGAAAAGTATAATAAATAATATTACAACCTCTGCTGTTTAATAGAATATTTGAGATGGTAGAAAAAAGAATGTGTGCGCTTAAAGATAAAGCAATAGAAAATTTAAAATACAAAGAATGGAGAGAAAAAAGATTGAAAATGTAAACATTTATCTGGTGGCATGTGGGACAACATGTGAATTGGAGTTTCTGGAGAAAGAGCAATATAATGGAAAATGTTTGAAGTAATATATGCCCCAGTCTCTCAAAAAACATTAACTTACAGATTCAACAACCTCAGTGAACCCCAGATATTATAAACACAAGGAGAATCATACTTAGATAGATCAAAGTCAAATAGCCCAAAGCCAAAAACAAAGAAAAGTCTTGAAAGTATGCATCACTTACATGACAATGACACCACTAATAGTGGACCTGTCATTAGAAACAATGAGGAAGACAAGACATTGAAACAACATATTCAAAGTGCTGAAGAAACAAAAAACTCTACCAATTAAGAATTTAATATCTACTGAAACTAATCTTTATAAATGAATGTGAAATAAAAGTTTCTCTAATTAATAAAAATGGAAAGAATTCAATGCTAACAGGAGTATAGTGCAAGAAATATCAAGGAATTCATCAGGTTCCATCAGGTTGAAAAAGAATACTATGTAATCAAATCCACAGGAAGGAATGAAGCGCAGGAGAGATGGTAACAAAAGGTACACATAAAGAAAATAAAAGATTCATTTTTATAATAGTTTTCTCTTTATTTCTTTAAAAGTCATGTATTACTTAAATTAAAAATGTAAATGCCCTAGTGTTGATTTCATAACATATACAGGTATAATATTTATGGGAATAATAGCATAAAGGAGCCAAAGATGGTCCAACATTTCTATATTTTACCAAACATTAGTACAAATGAGGTAGTGTGATAAATCAAAGATGAATATTTTAACACCTAAGTCAAAAACTATCACAATGCAAAGAAATTGATATGAGTATTGCAAAGAAACTGATTTGGTAATAGTTAAATGATGTTTGTCAAAACTCACTTTTTAAAGGTAGCTTTTATTGTGTGCAAATTACTTCAATAAACCTGATTTTAAACATACAAAAACAAGCTTTCCCAGATTTTTTCTACAAACAGGCACGTCTTATTCGAATAAAAACAATCAGAGGAATAACTAAAGTCTGGGAAGATTTGGGAAACTGTGATAGTTAAACAAATTCTGAATAGAAAATATTTCTCCTCCATATGGAACTGTGTTGAAGAGAGAATGTTTTTTAGACTAATGATTGAAATTTACCAATTCAATATAGGCAAATAAAATACAGCTTTAGTTTAATCAAATATCAGAATGTCATGGAACTTTTTTTATTGAACACACATTTTGTGTGAAATATAAGTGGCAAAAGATTGTCCAAAACCATCAAGGAGAATGACAACGTTAATGCTTTGACCTCTGCAATGACACTAAAGATTCTAATCTGAAAGTACAGCTTTCATGTAGAAATCAGAATTTAGCAACAGGGGGCAAAGTAAATAATTTAGTAAATTCAATGCTTTTTTAAACCAGCCATTCCCAAAAGCAGCACCCACGGCTTTGTTAGGAAGAATCACCAAGTGGTAAAAATGTCATGCTCTTGCTATGAGTGCATCCTTCCTCAATTCTGTAGGTATTCACAGCACAGATTTTTTTTCAGAGGCATTTTATTGTTTTTCTACTTTTCATCAGGATTGAGTTGCCATGGCAATAAAGTAGGCTATCTTGTTGGATTTCACCTTTGCTGTCTTGCTTCATATGGTTCTCTCTGCTCAGAGCAAACATGGTAGATGCCGCACACATACAAATGTCTGAATTCGTATTTCCTTCTTGAGTGTGCTTGGCAGCTCGTCTCCTGAGACAGCTGAAGCAACACTTCACAAAGTGGCATTCATCCTTCTCTCTAATGGCCACTATCATATGTCTCACTTGTTTTGTGATCTCTCTTTTAAGAAGGACACAGCTCCTCTTCAAAGATTTTTTTCCTCCATTGAAAACAGAGGACTTTTAACATTTCAATTAACTTGGTTATTGAATTGATTCGCAATTTAAAGTTGCCCATCATTACAATGTAAACATTTTTAAAAAATCAAAAGAGCACATTGGCTCATCATATATACCTGTAAACAGTTTTACCTAGTGTACAAACATTTTAACTTTGTTTCTTCTTATTTAAATATAGCAATCACCAATTCTTTCAATTGTCTAAACATAAATCATCACCTCTGACAAAGGACGTGTTAGTCTTTGAACTGGATAAAGCACCAGGTATTAAATATTTGTTGATGACATGAATAAATAAACACATCAATAAAGGACGCACACTCATACACATTTACATATCAGATATTGTTGAATTAAAAAAACTCATTATCAGGATTAAACCTTGTGCTTAGTAGATGGAAGTTCATCTATATCACCATCACGCTTTTCCCTCTGGTATAAAATATGTTTTTCTTCCCATATTTTCTATTTCTGATTTCCCAAGTTTAATTTTCTATTTGCATCCACAATAGTCAGTGGTCTCCAATATTTGTCATCTGGCTATTTTGGCTTGCAATTCTTTTTAAAAGAGATGGCTAGTTCTATTGCTTATAGGATAAGAACATAACTTTTGTACATCATTTATAATATAGATTTTTATGCATACAAGCAAATTTACAAGGAAAATACTAGGCAATATTGTTTTACTTTTGTTATTGTATTCTAATTATATTTTATTATGTGTCTATAGTTAGCATTGTGTTTTCCAAAATTTGTATGTTGAAGCACTAATCCCTGGTACTCTAGAATGGGACTATATTTGGAAATGAGTTTTTGAAGAAGTGATTAAGTTGAAATATAAGAAATAAGATAGACAAGTGGGACCTCATCAAACTGGAAAGCTTCTACAAAGCAAAAGAAACTATCAAGAGAGCAAGGAGATAGCCCACAGTATGGGAAAAAATATTTTGCCAACTGCATATCTGGCAAAGGCCTAACATCCAAGATCTACAAGGAATTCAAATGTGCCAAAAGGAAAAGAATGAACAGCCCCATTAAAAAGTGGACAGAGCCAGACTTGGTGGCTCAGCCTGTAATCCCACACTTTGGGAGGCTGAAGTGAGTGTATTGCCTGAGCCCACGGATCTGAGACTCACCTGGGTAACTTAGTGAGACCTCAACTCTACAATAAATCAAAAAATAAAAACAAAAATTAGCCGGACGTGGTAGCGGCACCTGTAGTTCCAGCTACTTGGAAGGCTGAGGTGGAAAGATCGCTGGAACCCAGCAGGTCGAAGCTACGGTGGCCAGGAGCATGCCACTGCAGTCCAGTCTGGGCGACACAGTGGACTCTAACTCAAAAAAAAAAGTGGATAAAAGACAAAAATAGACACTTCTCAAAAGAAGATATATGAGCAACCAACAGACACATGAAAAAAGCTCAACATGACTAATCATCAGAGAAATGCACATCAAAACCACATTGAGAAACCACCTAACTCCAATGACAATGACCATCATTAATAAAACAAACAACAAAAGATGCTGGTGAGGATGCAGAGAAAAGGGAAACCTTCTACACTGCTGGTAGGAATGCAAACTAGTTCATCCTCTATGGAAAATAGTTCTAAAAGAACTAGAAATTGACCTTCCATATGACTCAGCAATCCCCCTACTGGGAATATACCCAAAGGAACTCAAATCACTCTACAAAAAAGGCACCTGTACACGCATGTTTACTGCAGCACTATTCACAACAGCAAAAACATGTACCCAACTGTGCTGCCCATTGAAACTGGACTGGACTAAAAAAAAATGTGGTACATATACATGATGGAATATTACGCAGCCAATAAAGAAGATTGAATTTGGTCCCACTTTTGTTTTAAGTTGGAGTTTTATTTTTTAATTTTAAACTTTTTATTTTCTTGATTGATACATAATATTTGTACATATCTATGGGGTACATCTGATATTTTGTTACATGCATAGAATTTGTAATGATCAAGTCAAAGTATTTGGGTGTCCATCACTTTTTATTTTTATTTTTTTTACATTTTATTTTAAAGATATGGGGTACAATTCAGGAGATTGGGTGCAAAAAAGACGTCAGAAATAGTCACTCACAAAGGAAAGGCAGTGCAAGAACACAATGAGAAGGTGACTGTTAGGTTAAAAAATATCCCAGTGGGGCCTCCGAAATGTTATGCCAGGCCTGGTGGAGGGTGTCTGGTCTGCAGTCTGGTGCCATGCAAAGGATGCGAAGAATTGCACAGGAGTTAGATTGGAAAATATACTTTATTTAGAAAGTAAATTAGAAAAAGAGAGAGAAGGTTCACCTCCCCTAGGTAGGGGAGGGGGACAATGCTTAGGAAAATGTGGTTTGGCCATAGTTCAGAGAACACAGGGCCAGACCATGGCTGAGCAAGGCAAGGGCAAATGGCTGCTTTCAGGTTTAATCCTTTTAAACTTTCCCTTTGATGGGGGATTGTTGTTAAGGTGGTCTGCTTCACATCATCAAAACACAGGTACAGACATCAGCTGATGGGCAGTTGGGTGGGTTAATTGCATGATTGCTGCCATGGTAATTAGATTTGTCTGTGTCATGAAGTGCATGAAGGGCTGATTAGGTTAATTTGGGTCATATGGGTGGAGGAGGAATACTTGAAATAGAAAAACTAATTAGTACAAAACAAGCTGGGGAGGGGGCTGTAAAACAATTACCAATAGCTACCTGTGAGAAACCAGTTCTGTCCTTGGCTAATAGTTAGAGGGTAAATTAACGTGAACCTCTAGAAAAACATAACAGAACTAAGCAATGTTAAAATGGCTGCTCATTGGTCATATTGAATCTCTTTTATGTCTTTTCAATGACCATCTACAAGTTAAGGAGAAAGGTCTCAGAAGAAACCAAACCTGCCTACACCTTGAACCTGAACTTCTAGTTTCCAGAGCTGTGAGAAGATAAATTTCTGTTATTTAAGCTACCTAATCTATGTTTTTTTGCCATGGCAGTCCTAACAAATACACCAACCATGAAAACATTATTCTAAAACATCATGTAAGAAAATGCAGGAAATCTAACAAAATAATAATCATCAACTTAGTATCAGGTTTTATTTGAATATCACTTCTACCTTTATTGTTATCACCTTATGATTTTTGTTGTTCAAATGTATTTCCTTGTTTCTCATCTCCTCATCCACCTGTAATCAGTCTCCCACTCTGCAAAACTATATTTTGCAAACATTCTCCTATTCAAAACACCCAATGACTTTCTATCATACTCAAAATAAAATCCAAATAATGTCTTGCTTATTGTTTTTTCCCTCCCTTTCATTCATTATCTACATGAGCCTCATCGACCTTCTTTCAGTTTCTGGAACAAAGCAAGTTCATTGATATCTAACACAGTGATTCTCAACCTTGACTGAGAATTGAAACCACCTACAGAGCTATTAAAATATTGATGCTTGAGTTCCACTCCCTAGAACTTTCGATGGAATTGGTCAGGTAGTCTTGGCATCAGAATTTTTTTTAAAGCTCCGGGGAGATTGCAAGGGTCAGACAAGTTTGAAAAACACCAGTCTAAGGACTGTTTCCTAATGCCTCATTTTAGAGTCCATTCACTCACAACTTCACCTGGATATCCTCATCCTTTCATTCAAAGATTAAATATTTATTTGAGGCTGGGTGCAGTGGTTCATGCTTGTAATTCCAGCATTTGGGGATGCCAAAGCAAGAGGATTGCTTAAGCCCAGAAGTTTGAGTCCAGCCTAGGTAGCATAGCAAGATCTTGTGTCTACAAAAAATTAATAATAGCCAGGTATGGTGGTGCAAGCCTGTAGTCTCAGCTTCTCAGGAGGCTGAAGTGGAAGCATCATAGGAGGTCAAGGCTGTGGTTAGCTGTGATTGTACCACTGCACTTCAGCTTGGGCAACAGAGTGAGACCCTGAATCAAAGGGGAAAAAAAAAGTACAAAATTTTTTTTAAAAGTATGGTTGAATGCCTTTTGATCAAATGTTATCTCCTTAGCCAGTCTTTATGACCATTCTGTATATAAAACACTTTCAATTTAATGCCCACACATACACTCACTAGCTAAATATTTACTTCTATTTTTTTATATAACCGCCTGACCCAATTTGTTTATTATTTGCCTTTTTCAGCAGATTGAAAACGCCATAGGGAACAGCTGCTTCTTACTTACCTCTGTATTCCCAGTGACTGGTGCATAGTAAAAGTTCATTAAATATTTGTTGAATAAATAAATCAATTAATCCATGGATAAGAAAGTGAAACTTTTTTTTTTCTAGGGCAAATAGAGCAAGACCATTTTGAATATAAAATCCTAAACCAGCAAACTAATACTAACCTGGAAAGATTGGAGGCATACAAATGTACAAAACAAGATAGGTAAATGATTAAGAAACATTCAGATAGAACAGAAAGAGGATGAGAAAACAACAGATAATAAAAGTGATAGAAGACCTTGGCTCTGCAACAGAGCATCTGGGTTCATATAATGTCTCTGAGTTTTGGTTTACTCAATGGTAAAGTGGAGATGATGATATCTTTTTAAAGTTTTTTCAGACCCTTCCCCCAGGATTAAGTTAGACTGATATAGTGAAAATTTGGGGCACTTCGAGAACAATGCAATGTATTTTTAAGTAAATTTAAAATAAAAGCTTCATATTAGTCTGTTCAGACTGCCATAACAAATACCACATGCTGGATGGCTTGAACAACAGGAATTTATTTTCTCATGGTTCTGGAAGCTAGAAGTCCTAAATTAAGGGTAATGTGGTAACAGCAAATTTGAGAAGGCTTGCACATCCTGTTTACCTGTTCCAAGGAAGTCACCCCAAGGTCCCGCAGGGAAAGACATCGGTTCAGTCTTATGCAAGGCACTGATGGCAAGCAAGTTACTGAGTCAAATTGCTATAAGGTGTGTACAATTACACTGATTAAGAGTGCCAACTACATTGTTTTCAGCTTTGCTTGGTCACCTGCTTCCCATGAATCATTACCAGACTTGGCCAGAGGCTGCTCCCTGAGAGAGGTGGGAAACAGTCCATTTCTGAACAATGCCCTACATCAAGGTACCACAGAGTTAGTTCCCAGAAGCCTCTCTTCCTGGCTCACAGATGTCGGCCTTCCTCTCATGGCTTTTCCTCTGGGTTCACGCAGTCCTGGTGTTTCCTCTTCTTAGGAGGACGCCTGACCTGTTGGATTAGTGCCCCACCCTTAAGACCTTAATTACCTTCTTTGTTAAAAGCCTTATCTCCAAATACAGTCATGTTGCAGGTTGGACTTTAGAAAATAGCTTAGGGTATGAGAGGGGCATAATTCAGTCCATAACAAGCTTCTATTAATAAATAAGTTGAAAATATATACACTGCTCTTAATTATGAAACTAGAAAAAAGTCATAAAATGTCAGCCCTTGATTGACATTCACCCGAGGTCCAAATGCCAAATATTTTCTTGTTCACTACTTCCTGTCCGTGATAAGAAAAGCAATGTGCTAGCACTTTTGGGTAAAACTTGGAAGCAAAATTAGAAAATCAAATTTATGAAGAAGATTTTCAAAACCTGAAGTGTTTCACAAGCAGGTCTAGGTGACAGGAATTAGCACCATAAAGCAGAAACTAGTACCACTGTATGTGAAAACTTGAAAGAAAAGAGAATATTTTGAAGTTTAGGAAAAGGCAAATTTCATACCTTTTTTTTCCTGATGAACAGTCAAGGACAACTCTGCTAGGTTAGGTTATTTTTACTTTAATAACAACTGAAAAGTTATGATAGATTCTTATTCATACATGTATCATAGTGAATGATAATCAAAAAAACTGTATCAAGAAAGAATCGTAAATAAATACGTTACCATCTACAGAAATGTCAAGCCATGATCCTGTGAGTATTTGCACTGAAAAATATTTGGTGTATCATCACTTCCCACTAAATTAGAACTAAATTTTGTTTACTTACTTTAATCAATGGACTCACATAATAATATTATTGCAAGGTTATATTAATTGTATATTGATATTTGCATATTGAATTTTACCCACTAAAATGTAGACACCAACAGAACAGAAATATTGGGCTGCTTATTTTACTGTTTTAATTGTTATATCCATAGCATGGAAATTAGCATCTGAAACATTTAAGGTGCCTAGTGAATATTTGTTGAAGAGAATATTTATTTAATCCATGACTAAGTACTATCAGTAATGAGGTGTTATTATGTTATAAAACATCATCTCAAAGAAAATAAGTGAGAGACCAAAAAATGGTAGACTAGGTGATTTGCGACATGTGATTTGGCACATGTCAGATGAAGGAAAAACAAAGTGAGGAAAAAAGGAAAAGTTGAATGATATTAAGGAGGAAAAGGAAACGAGTTCAGAGATATCAAATAATGAGACAGAGAACTCCTTGTAAATATTAGCATGTGTTAGCAGTGGAGGTAGAGATTGGGAAGACAGCCTGATATGGCTGATCTCTTCATGAAAAGACTTTTATGACTTGTTTTAGTTATTAGTTTCCACCTTGATGAAAATTTCCTAAGATGATACTCTGCTCTAAAACAAATGGAAAATGGCATGATTTACAGACAGTCATATTCCTGAAGTCTAGAGAGAAAATAGTAAGAAGTGTGAATGAAGAAGTGAGAGAAAACTCTCACTTCTTTTGAGAGGATATAATTGAATCATTTAATCAACCCAAATTACTTGGCATTCATTCATTCATTATATTAATAATTTTAAATTTAATATTAAAGATAGATGGTGCTATTATTGCACATTTTAGTATCTAAAGTAAAAGACATATTTGTCTTATGTTGGTATAATATTATATTAATAATCAAAACATGCCACACTGTCAATAAATTGAAGACTCACTGAGTGCCTAGAAATTAATATATGTATATTATATATAAAACAATTAACATATAGTGTATATATAACACAATTTATTTATGACACATATATATTTAGATGCATATATATATATATCTAAATTCAGAGCAGACATAAATGTGTATATGTATATATTTGTTTACATTGAGATTTCTTTACACTGTAATAAAGTAATTATACTCTTATTGGCAAGAAAAGTGGGTGATCCTCTTGCCACTAATTATAGGAGTTCTACCAATAGAAAGTGGTAAGAAATTAGAAATGCTCTTATATAAATGATATGTTTCTGTTGGTGGATTTTAGATGTTGGAATTTATCATTATGCCATTAAACATGAAGTCTGGGCCGGGTGAGGTGACTCAAGCCTGTAATCCCAGCACTTGGGAGGCTGAGGCAAGAGGATTACCTGAACCCAGGGATTTGAGACCAGCCTGGGCAACTTGATAAGACCTTTTCTCTACAAAAAAAATCAAAAATTAGCCAGGCATGGTGGTGTGTGCCTGTAGTTCTAGCTACTTGGAAGACTGAGGCAGAAGGATTGCCTGAGTCCTACAGGTCTAGGCTGCAGTGGCCATGAGCTTACCACTGTACTACAGCCTGGGCGACAGAGTGAGACTCCAACTCAAAAACATAAAATATGCCGGGCTGGGCAGCTCAGCCTGTAATCCCCGCCTTTGGGAGGCTGAGGTGAGTGGATTGCCTGAGCCCGTGGGTTCGAGACCCGCCTGGGCAGCAAGACCTCATCTCTACAATAAATCAAAAAATCAGCCGGGTGTGGTAGCACGTGCCTGTAATTCCGGCTACTTGGAAGGCTGAGGCGTAAGGATCGTCAGAGCCCAGCAGGTGGAGGCTGCGGCCGAGAGCGGTCACTGCACTCTAGTCTGGGTGACAGAGTGAGACTCCAACTCAAAAAAATAAAATAAAATAAAATAAAATAAAATAAACATGAAGTCTATGCTTTGGGATTGCCCAGCAGATGTGCCATTTTGATTACAAGGTATCTTGGGTGCTTTGGTACCTCACCCACTCCTACCCCTTAGATCAGATGCTTCTCTAATTTCACAATGATAGTGAATGATATAACACAGGAGGCCCAGTGTACTCTCATACTGTTATTCCCATCTGTCCTTCTATATTGACTTTTAATTGACAGTGACCTACATTTAATCTTTAAGTTTGTGGATACTAAACCATGCCTTTTTAAATACAATCATAAATTCCAATATAAGAATAACAACATACAGCTTGTACTAGCTGCTTTGCATAGGACTAGTATACACATTTAATGTTCATGTTTTAGAAGGAGATGCTATTGGCTTTAATTTGGACATATAGTAATCAATACTCAGAGAACAAAGTAACTTGCCCAACTTCATGCTTTAGTTAGTGATACACTTGAAATTTAAATGCATCTGATACAAAAGCCTAAGGCTTAACCATTGTTGTACAAAACCCACCTTAAAGCTTTTAAAAATATGTAAAGGCTTAGAGAGAGAGCTCTGTGTTAAAGCCTTTTTTTTTTTTTTTTTTAGTTGGAGTCTCACTCTGTTGCCCAGACTGGAGTGCAGTGGCCACTCCCCGCCACTGCAGCCTCCACCTGCTGGGCTCCAGCGATCCTTCCACCTCAGCCTTCCCGAGTAGCCAGAATTACAGGCATGCGCTACCACACCCGGCTGATTTTTTTGATTTATTGTGGAGATGAGGTCTCGCCAACTTACCCAGGTAGGTCTCGAACTTGCGGGCTCAGGCAATCCACTTACCTCAGCCTCCCAAGGCACGGGATTAAAGCCCTTTTTAAAAGTATCTCAAGCCGGGTTCGGTGACTCAGTCTGTAATCCGTGCCTTTGGGAGGCTGAGGTGAGTGGATGGCCTGAGCCTGTGGGTTTGAGACCCGCCTGGGCAGCGAGACCTCATCTCTACAATAAATCAAAAAATCAGCCGGGCGTGGTAGCGCATGCCTGTAATTCTGGCTACTTGAAAAGGCTGAGGCAGAAGGATCGCCAGAGCCCAGCAGGTCGAGGCTGCGATGGCCGGAAGTGACCACTGCACTCCAGTCTGAGCAAGGGAGTGAGACTCCAACTCAAAAAAAATAAAAGTATCTCTACTTGGGAATTTTGTCTCTTGAGGTTTCTTAAAGTAAAGCTTACCTGCACAGTTTATACTAGTTTGACAATTAGCTTCTAACTAGCTACTTCCTAATGTAACACATTCAGTATTTTATTCTGTAGGGCACTAACTCTTTAAGAATTTTTTTTTAAGTTTTGTAACCTAGAAGTTTAAAGAATATTTTGATTATATACCACTTTCTAAAGATTCACAATGATAGTAGCATATTTTACAGAATCAAAAGATGCTGCAGAAAGAAAATATTTGAATTTGTTTACTTCAGCACGACCAAATGTATCTGAATGGCTTTTTCAAACATTTATTAAAACTCTTAGATAATATTTTTTTGGAGGTACCATAACAAACGTATGTATTTATTTAAGGATAAAAAGGAGCAGGTAAGAAGACCCAGAATAATTTCTTTTGTCAAATGAAAAGTAAAGCCACATAGTTTTACTACCAATTACATATGCTTGATAGAAAATAAAAGGTGCCTTTTATAATATTTTTATTGGAAACTTCAAAAATTAAAAAAAATAAAACACACTAAAAAATACACTCAGATTGTACATGAGAAATTTCCATTTTTAGGATCTGCCTTAAGCTTCTTAAAATACGTGTGGCCCACTTATTTTCAAATGCCAATATATATAACATGTCTATTAAGACTTCATGTGAGAATGATTTGTAGATGCAAAGTCATCATTACTCCCCTTTTTAAAATCATACTTTCTCCTCCTTATCTAAAATGAAATAGATGTGGGGTGGCCACATGAGTTAAATTCCCAAGGGCACTGGGTACCATATGTGGAATGGAGTCTTATTAGACAAATCCATGAGGATCATTTCTTCCGTACGCTCTTGCTGGCTCTATCCCCTCTCTCTTTTGCTTCCCCTCTTCTGCCCTTTCTCAAATTAACTCATTTCTATGCAAATGCTTGTATCTCTGACAGAGGATATGTGATAAGAAACCAGACTTTTTCTATAGACAGGCTGCTTATTGAGTAATTCAGCTATCCTTTACTCAAACAGAAAAATCTATGACTATCATCATTTATTCATTCACAAGGGTGTTTTCCCACCTGGGGCAAGGACACTATTTTAATTTGACTTTAGAGCTGGTGGGCACAGCCCTGCTCCATTATGTCCAGGAGCAGACCCACTTTGAATGTATGTTCCAGGGGCAAAATACCCATAGAGCCTTTCAAATAATTTTTCCTCATGCAGTGCCATTAATCTTCTATGTTCTCCTACTTACCTACTCCTAGTTGTCTTTTTTGAAGGTGAGGGCTCCTTGATAGTTACAGTCCACGTGTATTGCATTCATCTTTATTATACAAGTTAGCATTAACTGGTTTGCCTTTCTTTGTCTTGTAATCTCCCTAAAACAGATGATAAATTCCTTGGGCACAAGTCATACTTCTGATGTGCTACCTGTTCTCACACCTAGTACAATATGATCAACCCATAAGAGATATCTGTAAAGACTTGCTGAATTGAAAGCAGTGGGGTTATGAAGAAGAATGAATTACAGTGGGTGAGGTTGAGCTTGATGACAGGAGGATGGAGACCTGTTAAGTTTGTGAACCTACTTCAGAGAGCGTGAGAGTTTCTGGCAGCAGTTTGTGATGGTTAATTTTACGTGTCAATTTGTATAGGTCAGGGGGTGCTCAGATGAAACATTGTTTCTGGGAGTGGCTGTGAGGGTATTTGGGGATGAGATTAGCATTTCAATGGGTGGGCTCTAAAGTAGATTACCCTCCTCAATGTGGTTGGACCTCATCCTGTCCTCTGAGGGCCTGAATAGAACAAACGACAAAAGTAGGAAAAATTCCCTCCTTTTTCTCCTGCCTAATTGTTAAGCTGGAGCATCTCTTTTCATCTTTTTCTTAAGTGAGACTGAGATTTACATTACTGGTTTCCCTGGAATTCAGGCCTTCAGACTCAGACCGAATTATACCACCTGTTTTTCTGGATCTTCAGCTCGCAAAAGGCAGACAGTAGGACCAATCAGTCTCCATAATTGTGTGTGTTAACTCTTCATAATAAATTTATATATTAAGATGGCAATGGGACAACCTGGTCTATGAAGCCCTCTGCAAAGGAGAACACAGAGGGTGTGGCTCTCTCCCCGGGGACTGCGGACCCCAACATCGAAGCCTGTTCTTCACACGGAACTCGGCCGTTGCCACCACTGGGGCATCACAGCAGTCTGGACAGCCACTGCAGTGCAGACAC